>NC_133345.1:31900952-32073452 GCF_030506205.2 Paramisgurnus dabryanus | reverse complement strand
TGCTGTGAACTCAGAATACATGAAGACCAGTTTTCAACCAGTTTTATTCATTGACATGCCAGAATACAGTGAATAGTAGAGATTAGAGATGCTCCGATCAGCATTTTTGGGGCCGATTACCGATCACCAAGATCATGATCTGCCGATCGCCAATCAGTGCCGATCACAGAATGGCTGTGGAATGGGAATCTTTTATCTATAATCTAGCAGAGTTTGCACCATTTGTAGAAATGAAATTAACTGTAAATTAAGTATATTATTGTCTTAATAGAGAATCAAATAAATAAGCACAACAAATATTTCTTCTTGCAAAGAGAAATGTAATATGCCTTTAAAAAGGTTTATGTCTGTTAAAAGTAGTTAAAATAAAACAATTCACACAGTCTTTACTGTATGAATTAAATATACACGCATTCATATGAAGTACAACAGTTTTTCACTGATGAGCAGAGAGTAATTTTATTGAGAGATGAATTAGGATACTGTAGCTTTAAGACGTGGGAGAGATCGTTCTCTTCACATGCACTGATGACCGGCTGCTGTGTATGCGTGCGGCGGGTGTCGGCAAACAAGAGCAGCTGTGAGGAAAATGGAAGTTTAAACCTTCAAAACTTTAAAACAAATGCAAGAAACTTTCGGCATGAGGATGCAATTGTCCGCGATAGATATGTGTTGTATACGCTGTTTGATAGGGATGTGAAGACGCATCGCGCGTCCTCATAGAAAATACGCATATCTCTGTATAGGCAGAGAGGGAAATCCAAATCTGCACGTCACACATGAGCAATAAGTTACAAAATGCTCGCACTGTGTAAAATGGTCTCTAATTGCAGCCGCATCAGGAACGCTATGATGACAAAAGTAAACAGAAAAATCGGCTCATGAGATCGGCAAATTTAGCGAGTGCCGATCGCGTCATTTAATGTCGTTATCGGCCGATTACGATCGGCGGCCGATCGATCGGAGCATCACTAGTAGAGATGAATGATGGTTGGTGAATAGCCACTATGTTCAAACAAGACTGTAACATTAAGGAGAGGTGGCAAAGTAATGATTTGGACTGGAATATTGGGAAGTAAGATGGTAGGTCCCTTTAGGGTCCCTGAGAGAGATATGTGGAATTCCTAAAATATGTTTTTTAATAATATGATATGAAAGGAATCTGCTAAAATAAATTTCATGCAGGATAATACACATCCCATGCTGCAAAAAGCACCACTGACTATTTTAATTCATGGAGATAAAATAAGAAAAAAATCATGACATTACGCAGAGCCTGAAAATAGTCCCCTTGGTTACTTTTCAGCAGGGGACTATTTATGGAAATCTATCATTGCACCTCCTGCAGCCATGTTACGGCAGCAAAGTCCTTGATTATTACACCAGAATGAGAGTATAGTCCATAGACATATCTGCCTAGAAAATCACAACTTTTAATTTTCCGTCGGTCTTAGTACACAATGTAGCTACAGAAAGAGTCAAGTTTTAAATAGGAAAAATATCAAAACTCTGGTAATTTTTTGCACGATGCTAATGGTCTAATCAGATAACTGATGAGTGGTTATTTTTTTTTTATACCACGGGTCTGTTAAATGCTGAGAAATGTTCCGTGGGTATGCATTAATTTCTGATAACCGCACACCTAACTTGTAAAGTGTCTTCACAATAGGCACCAGAGCAATGTTTGTGGTAACCGTGGTATAAGTGGAATAGTTGACTCCGGTCCTTTGAATTATAAGAAAATAATGCACACCCGCGGTGTAACGGCACTCCGCTTCGCATCGTGCTCCATTGCACCTTGGGTGTGCATTTTTTTTTCTTATAATTCAAAGGACCGGAGTCAATTCAATTATTCCTTACTTTGCCCATTTTTGTTTGATTAATCTATGCTAACACTCTTTTATCTGGTCTGCTGTCGCTTCAAGACCTTATGCACGCGGATCCAATATACTGTTTACACTTGCGTTTTACTTCTAAATTCTGCAGATTGACTTAAGGCATAACTGACTGTTTACGAGGATAATTGCTGCACTTTAAGATCATTTTGTGTAAATGTGTCTGCTCAAGTGCAAGAAAATAAAATGAACTTTGTATTTGCATGCTGTCTTAAAATGGGGCTTTTAGGGCGTTCGCTTCAAATGTTGAGTCTTCTCAAACAGCATTGACATGTGTTTCGCATCTTTTTTGGTTGAATATTTAAAAAGGCAAGGCCTTAAAACATGTGCAGTGGAAATGATAAACTTTCGTGATGGTGCATTTGTGTCCTAAACAATCTACACTACCAGAGTTAGCTTTACCTTCATGTTTTTCCAACTATGGAAATAAAGCAATGGAGTAACACTAATGTAGCTCTGGAATTAACACAATGCTTATTAACACAATACTTATTTACACAATGCTTATTAACACAATGCTTATTAACACAATACTCTACCACTGAGCTAAACAGGAGCACTGGTGCTCAATGTACTCTTGATAGAGATGATTTTAAAGTTTACATCTTTTCTGCTTTTTCATCATTCAGTACAAATAATTCATTTCAACAATAAGATTTTTTAAAGGGGACATATTATGAAAATCTGACTTTTTCCATGTTTAACTGCTATAATTGTGTCCCCAGTGCTTCTATCAACCTAGAAAATGTGAAAAAGATCAACCCAGTAACTTTGTTTTGGTAAACAATTTTCTGCAAGCATGTTAAAAAATAGGTCATTGTAATTTGGCCCTTATTGTGATGTCAGAATAAGGTAATACCGCCCCCTTTTTCTGCACTATCCAACCACAGCACAGCTATTTAGTACAGAGAGAAAGAGAGAGAGAGAAAACAATTCACAGCACAATTGAGTTTCAATTACAACAAACCACCATCATTGTGATCAGTTGTTGCACTTCATCCGCTCATTTGCATTTTAAATGACACACCCAAAACGGCACACTGTTGCTCAGACCTAGATTAAGACTTAGTTTACATCTTTAAAAAAATCTCATAATATGTCCCCTTTAAATAAAGTTTTGTAACGAAAGAAATTGGGCAATCACTTTATGTATTTGGTGCCACCTGTCAGGTTAACAAAAAGTTAGCTTACAACTCTGCCTAACTTTAACTCTAACCCTCGGTTTCTTTCACATAATGTGGTCTATTAACTTGTTTAATTTGTTTGTGTTGGTAAACTTTGTTGTGTTCTCAGTGTTTGTTTGGCGTTGTGTTGATCCCCGGGGCTATGTTGTAGAAGATGTGTTTTTCCATGTATGACTGTCAGGAGAGACCCGAGGTGTCAACGCTCTCTGTTACCTGTACTGTACGTGCATGAGTTTGTGTAGATACAGAGACGTTAATGTGCGCTTGAGTCCCTAGACCCTAAACTCTTCTCTCAGAAGTATAAGAGCGAGGAAGAGCTTTGCCCCGCTGATGTCTGCCCGCTCTTAACAATGTCATCCAGCTTCCTGTTGTTCATTTGTGTGGAAAGCCACTGCTGTATCACACACATGCGTCTGTCTCTGTGTGTGTAAGATCCATAGGGGCGGATGCAGTTAACAGACAGGATGCTGTGTGTGCGTTGTGTGTGTGTGTCACAGAGTTTCATCTCGCATGTTTTTTATTGTGTTGTTTCTTTTGTTACGATGAACAGATGTTTGATTCGGAGAAATGGGTGATGCTATTAAATTAAATAGGCCAACAATTATATAATTGTGATTAACCGAATAAGACACGTAAGGGGGGCTCTTTAGTGATGCACAGAATCATTGCAGCGGTTATCGTAATAAATCACAGCTATTGACCAATCAGAACCAAGGACTGTAACACTGGTTACAAATTGTTAACTGTTCGTAATTGATTATTACCTGTCTTTGTTTCTTAAATGCATTAATTGTCTGCAACCCACACGTCTGTGCGTGTGTGTGTGTGTGTCTGTGTGTGTCTGTTTGTTGTCAGTATGGGATGATCATTTGAGATGTTGTCCCACAGAGGAAGGGTTTTAATGGTAACTGAAATATTCTGCTGCTGTTTTGTTGTTAATTTGTAATTTCTTAACAGATTTTGTCTGCATCATTTTTTCATAGTTTTGTTTTTGCTGTCATTTCAGAAGAGCTTAACAGAGCTGCAGTTCGGACCAATGAAGCTCTATGAAGAGCAGCTACAGGTACTGACTGATGTACCTCACCTTTACTCTTACATTTAATCATCAGACAGTTTTCATTCATTCATACTCCATTTATAAGTGCCTTTAATAAACACAGTTGACATAAACTTACATTATATTAGTTTAGCAGGTGTATTCAGTTAACATCACATCACAAACAGAAACTCTGATGTTTATATGTTCAATTCAATTTGTTTTATATAAAGCACTTTTCACAATTGGTTAATTGTTCCAAAAGGGACATGTGTGTTGTCTTTAGTTGTGTGTTTTATTTTTTAAGAATCACACACTTTCAGCTCTGTGTGTGTGCGTTTGTGTGTGTGTGTGTGTGTGTGTGCGTGTGTTCTATATTCAGATTCATTATCTCTCATTATTTCCTGGAGCTAAATTTACAGAGGTTGAATGAATGTGACCCCACTTTTGTGTCTTGAGTTCTCCTGAAGAAAAGCATCAAACATTCATAAAAGCTTCAATAATCTGAAGTGAGATTTAACTGTGTGTGGTGGATGCTGTATCTTCTGCATCTTCTGCTTAACTCTTAAGCACTTTAATGACTATACTCCCCCCACTGTGAAGCACTACACTTATTTAAAACATTTAAAAATCTTGGTGCATAATTTAAATCAAAAAGATTTAATGCAATTTTTGTTTAACTTCTACCCTTGGGGTGGAAAATTGAGGCCACACCCCCTGCATGTACTTTCATTTAGAGCTGTCACAATGATTAAATAATCATCTCAACGTAACCAATGTGAGATGATCAAACATCAAAGTACCACAAGAGTGATTTGAGGAATCAGAAGGAAGTCTGCTTTCCAATTACTCACACGCTACTGTGATGTCATCCGCCTTTTCTGTGTTCTTCATCATACACGTGCTTGTTGAGGATGCGCAGAGCAACTACATTCAGGACATAAAGTCATCTGTCGAGTATAAGACACAAAACGCTGTAAAACTTTATCACTGTATTCTGAGGCATCAATGATATCAATGAAACTATATATATATATATATATATAAATAGGCTGACATTGCAAAGTGACCTGAAAGGATTTTATTGGAATGGATTAGAACAAATGATGGACATGGGCTACTCCTCGCTTGGAGGTCACATTGTTCTACTAGCCCACTGTAAATATGTAAATTTAAACTAGGGCTGCTCGATTATGGGAAAAATCATAATCCCGATTGTTTTGATAAAAATCTCGATTATTTTACACGATTACTTAAATGACTGTAAAAACATGCATTTATACATGGGCTTGACATTAACTTTTTTTTGCTCACCAGCCAAAGTGGCTAGTTGTTTTCCAAAGTTACTAGCCACTCAGCATTTTCACAGGCCACAATTTATTGCTGGTAAAATACATTTTATATGATTAAACTTGACTTTGGCATCCTAAAATGACTTTAATTCGTGCAAATTTACTTGGTTTAGCTAAATTAGATGCAGATTGAATTTCAAATGCAGTCTGACCACCCAAATTAGGACAACATTTATTAGCTGGTATACACCAGGTATATCAGTATAGATCATATCATATATTTAGGTGCATAAAAACAGTCTAGTAATGCATAAATATATTTACATTGAATGAATATATTAAAAGTGGAGCAGGGGTGTAGAATATTAACTGAAAAGATAAACACAAAACCCCTCGACAACCACTTTAAATATTTATTAACAACAGCAGTCAAGAAATTTACATGAATTTTACTTTCAACTTGTTTATGCAGATTGTATTTTATATGCTTGATCATGTTTTCTGTAAAAAGTGATTTAAGACTTTTAATGACAACTGTCGAGAGGGCATTATTGTTGCCCAAAGTAGCCTACATTAAAATGATGCGGGAACCTCTCAGCTGGCGGGTTTCCTTTGATTTCGTGTGCATTCAGGTATGCGCTGAATTTCTCTCTGCTCTTGCCCTGAGAATGTGCACGCAATATATATCTCTCCAATCACTTCCATGAAATTGTTTTATCTTTACTGAAGTGTGTATGCCCTCGGACTGCGTCCTCTTGTGCATTCGCAAATCCAAATTGAAATCAAAAAACGATTAATTGCACAGCCCTAATTTAAACATGGTAAAACTGCAAAATATTGCATGAAATACTGTTAATACAGGCTTGACAGATTGACGGCTGGTCCACGCAGTCAGAAAATACATGTTTTTGTGGGAAAGCATTTAGGAAAATTCTTAAAAGTATTGAAAAATACTTTAAAGAGGCCAGGATAACCCCGCTGCTGAAACCCACACTTAATCCTTCAATGTTGGAGAACTACAGACCTGTATCTCTCCTTCCTTTCAGTGCCAAGACTCTTGGGCATATGGTTTTTGACCAGCTCTCCTCCTTTATACAAAACAATTGGTTTCAAGAGCGTTCACTTGACCAGAACTGCACTGCTCCCCGTCATTGAAGCCCTAAGACAGGCAAGGGCAGCCTCCGAATCATCTGTGCTGATCCTGCTGGAGCTATCTGCTGCTTTTGACACGGTCAATTACCACATCCTCCTGTCAATCCGCTATATGTGTTTCTGGAAAGGTGCTACTGTGGTTCATGTCTTACCTCTCATTTAGGTCATTCAGCTTATCCTGGAGAGGTGGTGTCTCCAAACCCCAATGTCTCAGTACTGGGGTACCTTAAGGCTCAGTGCTTGGACCATTGCTCTTTTTGATATACATGACATCCCTGGGTTCTGTCATTCGGAAACATGTCTTGTCTTATCACTGTTATGCAGATGACACACAACTCCACCTGCCGTTCAAGACTGACGATCCCACAGTTTCTGCCTGCATCTCAGCATGCCTGAGTGACCTCTCACTCTGGATGAAGGATCATCATCTCCAGCTAAACCTTGCTAAGACAGAATTGCTTGTCATACCATCTGACCCTAAGATCTTTCGGCTCAACTATGTTCTTCGGACATTACGGCTTCCAGAACAGCCAGAAACCTGGGAGCGGTTATTGATGATCAGCTCAGTTTCACGGAGCATGTTGCAAGCATTGCCCGCTCTTGTAAATTTATCCTCTACTACATTAGGAAAATTAGACTTTTTCTATCCGAGAATGCTACACTAGTCCTAGTTCAGGCTATTGTCCTGTCCAGACTGGATTATTGCAATACGTTATTGGCCGGACTCCCAGCAGCTGCGGAGTGGTCTTCAATGAGCCAAAGAGGGGGCATGTCACTCCTCTCTTCATCAGTTTACACTGGCTTCCTATAGCGGCTTGCATCAAATTCAAAGCTCTGCTTCTGACCTTTAAAACCACCACTGGGTCAGCGCCCCCTTACCTTTGATTGCTTTTACAGACCTATATACCTTCTGGATCCATGCGTTCTGCCACAGAACCACGACTTGTGGTGCCGTCCCAAAAACAGAAAAAATCACTAATGCACACTTTCTTTGGTTCTGGAATTAACTACCAGTTGCGACAAGATCTGCTGATTCTGTAGAACTCTTTAAAAAATCGGCTAAAAATCTCTTTCCCCAACACCTCACTTACTAATATCTTCTCTTTTCTCTATCCTTATCTTTACACTGTCAAAAAAAAAAAACATTTACTAACCCGTGGCTATCTACACTGTGTTAGACTTGATGATTCTAGTTCCAGTGCACTTATGTATTGCTGTTCTTGTGTGGCTCTAATTGCTTCTATTGTTACCTCATTTGTATGTCGCTTTGGACGAAAGCTTCTGCTAAATGTAAATGTAAAAAATCTGTCATAGCAATCGTAAAAAACTGTAATATTGAGAGCCACTGCTCGACGGATTCAGAATTTAAAAAACTTCACACACATCTTAATGGATTGTCATTTTTCTTGAACAGTAGCATGACATGGGCACACCTAACCCTTTATGAGTATCATGTTTTTATGTAGCAGACTTGAGCATGAAGTACATGATGTTTGAAGAAGATCACAGAAGTGATGTGTCCCTGTGACGCTTCTGATGACCACCGCTGCTTCACAGATTGTTTATGAATGTATTTGTGTGTTTTTGTGTTTATTTAAGGTACTGTTAGTGTTTGCCAAAGATGATGCTCAGAGTAACGCATTCTGCTGGGCATGTGAGCGCAGCGGTTTCAGGTGTAACATGGCCCGAACGCCCGAATCGGCTCTGGAGAGTTTCCTGGAGAAAAACCATGATCTGATTCTCATCGATCACCGACATTCCAGATATTTTGATGCTGAAGCCCTCTGTCGGTATGTTTCTTTATGTGTGTGTCTCTGTGTGTGTGTGTGTGTGTGTGTGTGTGTGTGTGTGTGTGTCTGTGTTAGGGGTGCACCGATAAATCAGCTGATAATGCTTGCTATGCTTCTCAATGAATTTCGGTGAAATGCCGCTACATCCAAAAGCCAGGGGGCGCTCTCGTGCAGAAACTCAATATGCGCTGCAGAAGAAGAACCATTACACACGCAGCTTTGACACGCAGCTCCAGGAAATGCCTTAAGCATATTTATATTGCTGTTCTTTAAACCTTTTCAGGTATTTTCATGAAAATATTAAAAATATGTATGTTTTTTATGTTTGACGAGTGTTGCTTTTTTAAATGCATGTTATAAACGACTCAAACTAACAGTGATTTCAGATCGATAAGGACTTACTGATCAAAAGCCGAAGTACACAAAATAGCTGTAAATAATATCAGCTGTGCGATTCAGAATAGTTATTGGCCACGTATTATTAGTGTTTATTGGCATTTATTGATGAACCCCTAGTCTGTGTGTGGGCCTCTGTGTTTGTGTGTCTCTGTGTGTGGGCCTCTGTGTGTGTGTGTGTGTGTCTCTGTGTTTGTGTGTCTCTGTGTGTATGGGTCTCTGTGTGTGTGGGTCTAAGAAAGATTATGTTGTTTTCCTTTTGGGCTTAACTTCTATACGTTACATTAGTAATACGTTTGCTTATAATGTTGATTTATAGCCGCAGCAAATTTAGCTGCTTGTGCTATCGTGTATTATGTTATGCTATCTGTCGATTTTCTGTGCTTTTCACTGCTTCTATTTATGTAAAGCTGCTTTGATACAATTACCAAATTGTGAAAAGCGCTATATAAATAAAATTGAATTGAATTGAATTGAATTATGTTGTCTGAACTTACATTTTTCTCAGTTCAATCCGAGCCATCAGCTCCTCTCTGAACACTGTGATTGTGGCAGTTGTGAAAAGGTTTGTGTCTACACACACACACACACACACACACACACACACACACACACACACACACACACACACACACACACACACACACACACACACACACACACACACACACACACACACACACACACGCACTTATATTGACAATGTGTATAGTCTGGTGTCACTGTAGATAACCTATTTTGTTATCATGTAGTGTTTTAAAAAATTAAAACTTATTTTATTGTGAAGGCCGGATCGTGAAGAATCCACTGTGATGCCCCTGATATCAGCTGGATTTAATAGGGTGAGCGTATAACCCTCGTTCACACAGCACTTTGGTCCCACAAAATTTAAATTGTCAGAGAGGGTTCTGTGTGAACACAAACACTTCCTGTAAATGTTCTGGGATCACTCCTGTAAAGAGGTCCTACAGTAGTAACATTGCCATAACATTCACAGAAAGCATTCTGTGTGAAAAAGAGGCAGAAACGATGCTGTAAGGGGCGTGATGTAGTGAGGATGGTTCAGCTCTTTGACACATGGATTTAAACGCAGATCAAACTGTACTGAAGCAGAGATCAGGGAGCTCGTCACTATCAGAGATCATTCACCAGCATGACTGAACAGAACAACATTACACGCTCATTATGATCTTATAAACAAACATGCACAAGCATTTTATCTGGAGAGAGAAATAACAGATAATAAGCAAACTTTAGATGCTGTGGAAAAAAACTAACAAGTGCAGAACTTTAGATGTCAAATACAGGTATTTGTGTGAATGCATGCACAGATTCCAGAAAACATTGGCAGCGTAAATGAACCAAAACTCAAACAATCCTGGATGTATTTTCCGTAATGTCTGTGTGAAAAAGGCTTATGTGAAATGTGCTTGTTTGTGTGAGGGGAATTGAATATACAGTTTGTTCAGTATAAAATTAAATCTATTGAATTGTCCCCATAGACGCATTAAAACACACACACACACACACACACACACACACACACACACACACACACACACACACACACACACACACACACACACACACACACACACACACACACACACACACACACACACACACTTATCAGGCTTTTTTGCAAATATATTCATCATAGGTGCACCTGATTATCTCAGTCAAGGTTTAGTTACAATACTGCACTAATGAAGGGGATGGAAGGCAATTTATTGATATTAACTATTTAATGATGACTGGTTAGTATGGATGCACATTCCTAAATTAAAAATAATAACCATCAAGCATAAAGTATTTCTTAAACATGCATGACATGAAGCAAACTGTGGAGGGAGCAGTGTGGCAGAGGCAAATGGTTTACATGTAAATACAGTAGTTTTATCTAAAAACAAGAGAAGTGTTTGTGTTCCTGTAGTGTTGTTCAGCATCTTTAAGGTATTTTGGAGGACATTTGATAATTTTCCATTAAAGATTCTCATTAATAAAATGTGTGTTTGTGTGTTACTGTCACTCAGAGATATATAGAGAACGCCAACCATATGACCTGCTACAATGAACTGATTCAACTCCATCATGGAGAAATACGAGCTCAGATCAAACTCAGGTAAGTGTCTGCATGTCTGTCTGTCTGTCTGTCTATATTAAGGGTGGGTGATAAAGTGGTATGAAAGTAAGTACCAGTTTTGTGTTGCTCCGTGATATGCTTTTACCAGGTTTTCTGCGTTGATATTGATACTGCATTTACCAGGGTTTCTGTGGCATCTTAAAAATACTAAAATTCAGAAATGTTAAATTTAGGGCCTTAAAAAGTCTTAACGGCCAGATTTTTTATCCTAGTAGCTCTTAAAGTTAATTTACCCAAGTATTAAAATTCTTATCTTCATTCATTGACGTGAAGCGTTGTCCGCAGAAAATAAAATAAAATCTCTGATCGCACTTCAATTCCTAACCTGTCGAGAAACAACCCTTAAATTTTAGTTTTGTATAAGTAAAAATCTTTTCTGGGTTAATTTATCCCAACTAAATGCCCGTGGCTTAACGTTACCTACAGTAAGCATTGACAGGTTCTGAAACAAAGAGGACCAAGAAGCAAAAATATCAACACTGCCTTATTGAAAATCAACTTTGGGCCGTCGAGTCCTTAGCCACCAACAGCGAGTCAACTTAAGTGTTTATGCGTTTTCATTTTGAAGAGTTTTCTTCACCTCACTGCTCACTCTGTGCACTTTTAAAGGGATCGTTCACCCATAAATGAAAATTCTGTCTTAATTTACTCACCCTCATGTTTGTCTAGACCTGTATGATATTATTTTTTCTGTTGAACACAAAAATCATTATTTATCAAAATATTTTCAAGCACACAGTAGGAAAAACATATACCATGAAAGTATTGTGATAAATGATGATGAAGATATTTTGATAAAATATGGTAAGCAGAGTTGACGGTTCCTATTAAATTCAACAGGATTAGTTTTTTCTACTATGGAAGTCAATGGTTACAATCAGCCATGTGCTTACCATCATTTTTTTGTTTTTATAAAAAAAATAAACGCATGCAGGTCTAAAACAACATGAGGGTGAGTAAATTGTGACATAATTTTGGGTGAACTATCCCTTTAAACTAACACTATCTACTAACCCCCCTCCCTTCAGCTCTTCAGAAAACTGCAGCAAACGGCCGACGGAAATGAAGAAATTACCGCAATAAACCACATATTGCTCAAAAGCGCAAATTGTCTTCTTTAAGGAACAGGCATGTCGGAAATGTCCCCGTAAACCACATATGCCAACATCTGTCTGTCTGTCTGTCTGTCTGTGTTGTCTGCGTGTGTTTCTGTCTGTGTCTGCATGTGCATGCGTGCGTGCATGTGTGTCTGCAGAACTTAAACTAACCTTTTTTTACACCTGCCAATGGGCAGTGACTTTTACTGACCTTTAATATTTTTTGCCGACCATGAAACTGTTTTTGAAAATGTGACCCTGGCTAAAGTCTCATACACACTGCAGCTAAATTCTGTCTCTCTTCTGAATGTCTGGCCACATTCAGGGGTTATGAAGAACAGAGAAGTTAAACTTTATGTGTTGAACTTTATAAGTTGAACACACATACCGGTTAGAGACGTCTATTTATTAAACTGTAACTGGTTAACTTATGATTGACACGCTGTCATTTACTCACCAATGCCGTTTAAACTCGCATTTGCTGCTTGGTGAGTTTTAATTTTAGGCCCTGTTTGTCTTTGTGTCTCTCTGTCTTTGTGTTTGTCTGTCTTTGTGTGTCTCTCTGTGTGTCTCTGTGTTTTTTTTAACAATTGTAAGCAGTTTTTGTCTCTTTTTATAATATTGTGTGTGTGTTTGTGTCTTCAGAGCCTGTAATGCTGTTTTTACTGCGCTGGAACAGAGTCAGGAAGCCATTGAGATCAGCAACGAAGATCAGCTCATACAGGTACACACACACACACACACACACACACACTTAACATGTGACTTTATTTTAATAATTTTGGATATTAAACCCATCATGGAGTGTCAGTAAGCTGTGTTTTTCTGTCAGTATGTCAATCCTGCGTATGAATGCATCTTGGGATTCCAGCATGGAGAGCTGCTGAAGGAAAACACAGAAGTGCCTAAGAGTGACAAAAACAAAGCCGACCTGCTTGAGAACATCAACGCTTGTATCCGCAAAGGAAAAGTAAGTTAGGTGAACACCAGCAGCAACAAACAGTCCTCTGTCTTTAATAAGAGTCACTAAAAGTTCAATGGCACTTGACCTTATAAAAATGAGCAGTGATGTAACGTGTTGACTACCAATGAAGAGAGTGAAGCTTATGTTGACTAGACTTCAAATGATCGGTTTTCTGCATAAACCTGTAGCTCAGTTAGTTTCTACCAACAGCCCTTTAATCTTATGAATAAATAAATCAATAAATCACCATCATGTCTACTTTATTGCTCTACTGTCTTTACTTTAAAGCAGCTTTGCAACAATGAAAAATGATGAAAGCGCTATAAAAATAAAGTTCAATTGAATGCACTGTTGAACCCACAACCGAGTAAATAAATCATCTGGGAATTTGAGATCCAAATGGTGTGAAAGTAAGAGAGATGCTGGTTTAAAGAGCGAACAGCCCACTGTCTCACCTCACGTAACACAAAGGTCATAGACACACACAGGTATACACAGCCGGAGGGGCGTTTGAAGCTGCGCCCGCTGCGCTTTCATCACGCAGGGGTCCGACTTTTATTCTGTTTCAGACCTTCTTCTGTATGCTGTTAGATTCTCTGTCCTGTGTGTTTCAGGAGTGGCAGGGGGTTTATTATGCCAAAAAGAAGAACGGTGATAGTCTACAGCAAAACGTGAGGATCACACCCGTGGTCGGACAGGGAGGGTGAGTGCTGTTCTCCTCTGGATTTTTACATGCTTCCATAGTCAAGTTGTTTTTGCTGTAAAGTGTCATGTTATTACTAAAGGTCAAATATATTCTGACCCTAACTGCTGAAGGTAAAGCAGAAATCTGATACTAAAACATTGTCTCTCGTCTGTCTGTCTCATTTCTAGTAAAGTCAGACACTGTGTGTCTGTTAACAGGCCTTTAAATGACAATAACAGGGTAAGAAGACACACAGAGTTCAACACACAAGTGTGATTTTGTCGGTGATGTGATGTTGTTAATGATGTGTTTGTGTGTTCTGATCCAGGGAGAAAAGTCTTGTGAGAGAGTTCAAGCCGAATCGCAGACAGGTATTACAGCACAATATTTACATGTTATTTGGTATTTTAGATGGATGTTTCTGGGTATATTAAGACGCATTAGCACAACGCAACAATAAAGTAATATATAATTATGTAAACATGCCATTTTATTGTTTGTTTGTGTCTGGTTGATTCAAAGTTGTGTTTTTTTAAATGGTCAGCACACAATGGAGATGCTCAGAAACACACGTGATCACCTTTCTGTCTACTCGCTGTCAGTCAGTACCTGAGAAAAATCACAGCTAGATTAAAACAATAGCGATGAACATTAGCCAATGAAATTTTCATATCGTGACTCCGCCTGGGCATCTGGGTATAAAAGGAGGCAGATACGCTCATTCATTCGGATTTAGTGCCGTGGAGCCGAAATTGGATCGGCCGTTCAGCGGTAAGTCAGTGACATGGCAGGAGGGACATGATCGAATTAATGGAGGAAAATACATCCAAGAGTAGTGAGCTGGGAAACAGGGCTCAACTGGACTCAAGGGAAATGGGGAAGGACCTCTGGGGAAGTCACAGGGTTTACGAAAGGAAAACTGTATGGGAATAGGAGGCAAGCAACCCAAAGGGTAGCGAGCTTGGAACAAAGGTAACTGGTCGAAACCTTGAGATTGGCTTCTCTGCAAGTATTTATTATCTTTTATTTTATTATTAAAAAATCCCTAACCCTGTAAAAGTGTCCTGATAAAAGAAAAGGCACAACCCAGGCCCACAGCCTTCAAACCTAAGGTTATAGAACCTTTCAAAAGTATGAAGAGTTGCCCAGCCTGCAGCCCGACCGATGTCTGCCAGGGAGGCGCTGTTAGCCAGCGCCCATGAAAAGGCAACGCAACTAATAGAATGAGCAAATTCTGGGGCTGGTATGCCAAAGAAATGGCATCAACGATCTAGCAGGTGAGCCTCTGCTTGGAGACCGCCTAACCTTCTGCTGACCTCCATAGCAAACCAAAATCTGATCAGATGATCTAAACCTCTGCGTGTGGTCCAAGTAAGCGTGTACTGGACACAAGAATAACAAGGCAGGATCACTAACATCAGATAGGGCCTGGAGGTTCACCTGGTTTTGAGAGTGGTAGGAACCTTGGGCCCATAACTGGGCCATGGTCTCAGGACAATGTGAGAGAAGGCCGGGCACGAAATTTGAGGCATTCGCTGCCGACAGAGAAAGTTTGCAGGTCTCCAACCCTCTTGATAGAAGTGAGCGCGATCAGGAGGGCCGTCTTCTGAGAGAGGGTGCTAAGCTCGACTGATTCCAAGGCTCAAAGGGAGACTTCTGAAGTCCAGAAGGACATCAGAAAAGGTCCTAAGAGGGAACAAGGCGAAACTTGGGAGGGTTAAGCCCCGTAGTGCCTCTGAGGAACCTGACAACCAGGTTGTGCCTCCCTATCGATTCCCATCCAGTAACACCTGGTGTGCAACGGTCTCCCAAGTCGAACCCCTATCATTGACACAACATAGAGTGAGTGAGTGACAGAAGGGGAACTACAACATTTAAATAAATCATTTTGACTGAAGAGGGCACAGACGTCAGTGATGTGTGTAGTCTAAGGTTTACGCAATGCCCAACAAGAGATCGATCCTCACTTCATTGACTGATGCTTTAAGGTCTGTGTGTTTGTTCATCTGCTGTTATTGTTGTGTGTATCAGACATTCAGCAGTCCATCAAACACAAAGATCGCAGGAAAGGTTCTCTGGACGTCCGCTCAACAACCTCTCGAGGAAGTGACGGTAAGAGAAATCTCTGCCCTGAAACACTCAGCCTACAATTTATCCTAACGTTTGACTCCTGATTGTCCTAAGTGGATCTCTTACTGCAGTATAACTGAACTCCTCTTGTGTTAAACAGGAAGTTCTCAAAGAAGATACTCGTCTATGGCCAGAATTCACTCCATGACTATTGAAGCACCCATTACTAAGGTAAATAGTGTGTGTGTGTGTGTGTGTGTGTGTGTGTGTGTGTGTCTCTGTGTCTGTCTACATTTCTATCGCAGTGGCTGTCTATGTGAAGACTCACTACTTGTTCTCTTGCTATAAATAATCAATCTTATATATAAAGTATCATAAGTGTAAATGTAGTGATTTCAGAAGCATTAATTGTACATGATATAAGTAGTAAAAAAATAATTAGTAATGTAATTAATAAACCTTCTGCTTTCTTCAGGCTTCAGTCATGAACTAGATAACTGTTCATTATTGAAATTAATACCACAATATAAATATGAAAGAAATTATTGTGTTTAGTAAATAAAGTCATCTAGTATTCAATGATTCAGTGAGGTCTTATGACCATTGTCGAGTCATGATTTTTAAAGATTGTGTGTGCATGCGTGCGTGTGTGTAGGTGATAAACATCATCAATGCAGCTCAGGAGAGCAGTCCGATGCCCGTGGCCGAAGCCCTGGACCGGGTGCTGGAGATCCTGCGCACGACAGAGTTATACTCACCTCAGCTTGGTACTAAGGAAGAAGACCCTCATACCAGTGATCTGGTGGGGGGTCTTATGACCGTAAGTTACCCGTCTCCTTTATGGTTCCAGTCAAATAATTCTCAGCATTCATTTAACTTCAGTTACTCAATTTTGGAAGAATGTGTGATATATAAAGTGAACTATGAAGAGGAGTTGGAGAGAAGGCAGGGCAGAAGTAACGCTATATGAATGTGTGTTTTACGTAAACGTGTGTCTGCAGGATGGACTACGCAGATCATCGGGAAACGAGTACATCTTTGCCACCAAACGTAAGTTCAAATCACTCTCTCAGTCTGACACATTTGATGCCTCATTCCCTTTGTGCTGTTCACACACTTATGCACGCCTCATGTGTTTCAGCGCTGCATCACATCCCCGGTCACCTGACCACTCCACTGTCACTCAGTGATATCCCAGCATGCATAGCTCAGACCATGGAGAAGGAAGACTCATGGGACTTCGATATCTTTAACTTGGAATCAGCCACCATGAAACGGTACACACACATAAAGAAATAAATGTCTGTTAATATAGTACACAGCAAACATAGTCAAAGGAATAATGGTTCACTTTAACTCTTTACCTGCCAGTGTTTTAAAAAAAAAGTTGCCAGTCAGCTCCAACATTTTTTGATTTTCACAAAAGTTTAATGCTTTCTAGAAAATGTTCTTCTTTAAATGTACACTCACCTAAAGGATTATAAGGAACACCATATTAATAGTGTGTTGGACCCCCTTTTGCCTTCAGAACTGCCTTAATTCTACGTGGCATTGATTCAACAAGGTGCTGAAAGCATTCTTTAGAAATGTTGGCCCATATTGATAGGATAGCATCTTGCAGTTGATGGAGATTTGTGGGATGCACATCCAGGGCACGAAGCTCCCTTCCACCACATCCCAAAGATGCTCTATTGGGTTGAGGGTTAGAGTTAGCCATTACATGGTGGTCATAAAGGGATGGACATGGTCAGAAACAATTCTCAGGTAGGCTGTGGCATTTAAACGATGCCCAATTGGCACTAAGGGCCATAATGTGTGCCAAGAAAACATCCCCAACACCATTACACCACCAGCACCAGCCTGCACAGTGGTAACAAGGCATGATGGATCCATGTTCTCATTCTGTTTACGCCAAATTCTGACTCTACCATCTGAATGTCTCAACACAAATCTAGACTCATCAGACCAGGAAACATTTTTCCACTCTTTAACTGTCCAATTTTGCTCTTTTTCCTATTTGTAGACCGTCTGGCACCCACAACCATGCCACGCTCAAAATTGCTTAAATCACCTTTCTTTCCCATTCTGACATTCAGTTTGGAGTTCAGGAGATTGTCTTGACCAGGACCACACCCCTAAATGCATTAAAGCAACTGCCATGTGATTGGTTGATTAGATAATTGCATTAATGAGAAATTGAACAGGTGTTCCTAATAATCCTTTAGGTGAGTGTATAAACATACAATATATCGAATGAAAGAACAGACCCTCTGCTAAAAAAAAAACCCGTTTCATCCTATCTTCACACCTCTCCACTATAGATGAGCTTCTTCAAAAACACCAAATTTTGAGCAAAAAAACTGAGATAATTGTAAAGGACTTTTGATAGAGATCAGATTCAGAGCGATGATCAAAACATACACAGAGTTCTTACTGTTTGCCCTAAGGGGATACTTTCAGGTTTAAAGGAGCAGTGAATCAAATACTCAATTTTAACTTGATAATTTGTTATATAAGAGGTCATCATACTTAAATGAACATCCTGCAAGTTTCAGAACTGAAAACGTCCGTGCTACTGAAATATAACCGTTTTTGGCACCAAGCCAGTAAAACAAGCCAGTGTGGAATTCTGAAATCTATGACGTCAAAGTAGAATTGAAGCACCGCCCCATAGCCAAATACAAGGACCACTTTTGTAGCCCCGCCCACAGCTTCGCGTGACACACGTGTGTCTCAACAAGTAAATATGTCTTTAAAGATTGACAAATGTAACCAAAATGACTTTTAAATACATTTTTTCTGAGAGACTTTTATTTTGACGCGGTGATCTGTTATGAAAGACTGGAAACGCATTTTCGGTTGTGGAAGAACCGCGTGGGAACAACACAAAAGCTAAATACTTTAATTCGGAGGCTTGGAACATAACATTAAATGCGTGGATAAAGTTTGTTTTTGAAGAAGTTCCAGCTCGTGTGGGGAGTGTTTGTTAACTTTGTGTACACGGATTCATTTGTAAAGAAGTCGATACTGGATTTGCAGAGAGACTGTGATTAAAAGCACCACTTATATTGGATCTGACAACAATGACACAGCATTATACACAGTAAGACATTTTACTTTATATAAGTTACTGCGTTTCACTATTGCTTTGTTAGAAGAGATCGCTTGATATGTCCTGTTGTAACATCCGTGTCTAAACACGTTTGTTTGACTGTTTTAATTTACTAAAAACATTAAACGATTAATAAAGGTACAACACTTAACAATACGACTGTAATTTAAAGGTAGAAATATACAAAAATAGTTATAAGGAAGGATTTATCAGCCGCAGTTTAGATTCTGATGCCCGTTTACTGTGTTGTATACGGTAATTTAGGCGAGTTACGTTTGAAAGGTCAAACACTCAAGAAAGCTTATTTTTTATCATATAACTGTGGTATTTAACATTACGTGAATGTAAAAGCAACTTCACAAGCACAATCGAAATATACAAAGTTATTGATAAGGATTTATTAGCCGCAGTTTAGATTCTGATGCGCGCTTACTGTGTTGTATACGGTAATTTAGTCACGTCGAGTTTTGTTTCTACTTTAATATAAGTATTGTCATTTATGTGTATCATATTTAGCACCCAGAATCTTTTGTGGCTCAAACATATTTGTGTTCGGCTGCTATTTTTATCACATTAATGTTTTTAAAACATTTGCCCACATGTAATGACGGGGAATGAAGCCGTCCAATCATAGCAGTGGGTGTTTACGTCCAGGTCTTCAATGCGGCCCGCCCCTTCAAACGAACCATTTCTCCAGAGAGCCACTAATCCATGTTACAAAATAGCCTGTTACTTATTGTTTTTGATGTTTTTGAATGTAAAAAACACGCGGACATCATAAGTAGACATCAGGCAACAGTATAAAACAATAAAATCGACAAATTCACCGCCCCTTTAATAAAGAGTCAGTGAACGATTCTTAAAAGTAGGGCTGGGTATCGATTCAGATTTTCCAGATCGATTCGATTTCGATTTACAAGCTTTCGGTTCGATTTCAATTCTCGATTCAATTTCTGATTCCGGTTCTCAGGTAGGTTTTTATACTCAATTCTCGATTCAACTCAATGAATATAGATTTAATACAAATATAATACTATAATATTAATACTATATTAAAGGAGTCATATTGCCAGATGTTTTCCTTTGTTTTTAGAGTGTTTAATGATGTCTGTGCACATAAAAGATCTGTAAAGTTGCAAAAATTAAAGTTTCAAATCCAAAGAGATATTCTTTTTAAACGTGAAGCCTCATCCACGCCCACCTAAAACGGCTCGTTTAACACGCCCATGCAGTTAGATGTCATACTGGTTTGAACATTTTCATAACACCGCTCTCATATATACGCAAAGATAGAGGGTGTAACTTTCAATCATGCTGTAGTGTTGTTTCCGCCATGTCGAGCAGACGCTGTGTTTCGTTGCAAAACTACTTTGGTTGGCATTCCAACAGAGTAAATATTAAGAAACCAGTGGTTAGGTTTTATTTACAACCGCTGGATGTACACAAAGGCTTTGTCTAAAAAGTGGAGCAATTGTAACTTTGCAACTACACTGTTGTCCTGTAAGTAGCCAATGTTTTCATATTTAATAAATTTCCTCACTGACAATTTAAAGATGAGTTTTGAGCAGAGACGCGCCTGTGTTTTAATGCATTTCCTAATGATGATCCTAACGCCAGATTTGAGAAGTGCAGATTAGTGCTTGCTTGTTGTTTCTACGTTCACAAATGCAAACATGGTTTATGTTTTAGTATCCTTACCTTACCATCTGTTACGTTCTGCTCACATCGCGCTGGTAAATCGTTTAGCTTAGCCATCCGTGTTTTCTGGGTCAGATTCAGGCTCGTGTTGATTAGGTAGTAGTAAATACGATAGTATCTCGTGGCTTTTATTATTGTTTTGGGAGCTCATCTTCCAAAACTTGGCAAGGAGCGTCATATATCTGATTACGTTACTGAGGTATTCGGCCAATCACAATGCACTGGATAGCTGGCCAATCAGTTCACACACGTTGACACCGCGCTTTCTCACAACGATGAGCTTTGTATCAAACAACCTGTTTCAGATGGGCGGGACTTAGAGGTGCTAAAACAAAGTATGGTATGTGGAAAGTAATTATTTTTTTTAACCATAAACCACACGAACACATTGTATTACACCAAATACACAAAGTAATGTGCTTTTTAGCCCTATAATATGACCCCTTTAATAAAAAAAGAACAGTGTACAGCAGTTTACAAGTGGGTAATTAATAAAAAAAAATAAAAGCCACAACACTAACGTGGTCATCTTGCTTGCGAAATCTAAAATACTTCCATATCTCTGACTTTTTATGTGAAGGTGGCATCAACGTTGATGAAGCACTGAATGAATGAATGAATGACAGGCTCACCTCTCGCTCCTTGGTAACATCGCGCAAGGCAAAAAAGAGGGTGACATCTAGTGAAGAAGACTAGTAATTAGATTAATGTTAATCTTACGTTTAATGTTTGCGGAAGTAAATATGAAAGAAAAAAAACGATTCTGCTCTTTGAGAATCGATTTTTAATCGACCACGTTTTAAAAAACAATTAACAATTAAGCCCTACTTAAAAGGTTTCAGTTCCCCGTAAACTCCGATATTAAATGTGCTTCAAGTTTGTGACACCACAGGAAAAATGTGTTATTTACTATCCAGACAATTTTGAATGATCCTAATCTTGGAGGAACAGGCAGGATTATCTGCTCTCAAAGAATGAAACCACACCCACTCATGGAAAGCTGCCATCTCTCTCAACTTTTGAATGCCACTACAACCTGGGGTGCGTTTCCCAAAAGCATCATTAACTCTATTGGAAAAGTCAGAATTTGCGACCATAGTAGCTTTTGGGAAACGCACCCCTGAATAGATGCTGGTGATTGATTTAGAGGCGGGGCCATGTGCAGTGACTCCAGTGAGTCATCGAGTCACCGGTTTCGCTCCACCCAAATAATCCTGAACACAGAAATGTGGAAAAAACTCTTTAAAGTGTAATGGCACAATTCAGTACTAAACAGTAGCGTGTTTTTAGCAATACATGTATAATGTGTTTAGAAACAATTCTCTAGAAGGACTTTACACAGATTAATTTTAGAGTTTGTACAATATCACATTTTTCTTATGTTTAATTTTTTTTATAGCCCTTTAACGTATCTGGGGTTAAAGATCTTCTCGCGCTTCGGCGTTTGTGAGTTTCTCAACTGTCCTGAGGCGACTCTTCGCTCCTGGCTGCAGGTCATCGAGACCAACTATCACTCCAGTAACTCCTACCACAACTCCACGCACGCTGCAGACGTGCTGCACGCCACCGCATACTTCCTATGCAAGGAGCGTGTAAAGGTAAGAACAGACACACACCGCTGGTCGACAAACTGGATCGTTCTCCGACACGCTGGATGGACGCCAATGCATCAACTGCATGTTTTTACTTGTCACTATTTAAATGTGCGACATTAGCAGTCTGATGTGAAGCTTTATGGTAAATGGTAAATGGACTGCATTTATATAGCGCTTTTAACAGACCTATGGCCATCCAAAGCGCTTTACAATTAGCCTCACATTCACCCATTCACTCACACATTCATACACCGACGGCGGTGTCAGCCATGCAAGGCGCCAGCCAGCTCGTCGGGAGCAGCTGGGGTTAGGTGTCTTGCTCAAGGACACCTCGACACTTGGTCCAATGACTTGTTTATCCCCGTTTGCTTTTTTGTATAAACACTCAGACTTTGTCGGTTTCATGATGGCACTTTGCATAAGTTTGTCTCAAAGCACAAATCATCTTAGGAGTTCCCTTTAAGATTGTTTTCATTATTTCTGTAAGATTGTTTTATAGATTCAAGATTCACATTGCAGATTGTTTTTGTATTTTATTCTTAAATGAGTTTCTCGTACAGAACCCGCACCAATACTGTCATGTAAACCGAATAGACCTATTTCACAAAAAAATAGAAATGTGACCCTGCCTGTGAAAGTTATTTTTGGTTATTTATCTCTTTTTTACATAAAATCATTCAATATAAAGTCAAGAACAGATATCTTTTATACCGACTGACTAAAGGCCATGTCAAAGATTTGATGAATTTCGTTTTCAGAAAATCATGTTTTTGAGAAATTCCAAGCTTATATTTAGCGCTGCATCACAATTAAACCATAATTTGTCAGTCTATGAGTCATATACCATGTGAAAGCTGAGATTCTCCTGTTTTCAGTGATGTATGATGTGCGCTGATACATGCTTCAGGTGCTGCGTGTCATACTCAGACTTGGAAATAATAGTGCATCAGCATTCAAAAGCTGAACGTTTTTCACACGTAACAGCTTTAAAATGTCTAAAGTAGGGCGGTTATCTAGTCAGACGTTTAGCTTTAAACAGATCAGCTGTTCCTGGAATTGTGGAGATGACACAAAAAAATCTGCACTGAAGCATTAACAGAACTGCACAAACCTGTATTGCAATCCTTAAATGACTTGTTAAACTGGAATATTATACTGCATTAAATGTAATATTTACATTTAATGTGAAACTGTGTTCATTACAACAAGATCAAAAGATAATATCCTGGCTGGAATTGATGACAGTGACAAACGCAGCTGTGACCAACTCCGCAACCAGGTAGTTAGCTTCAATCTCTTTTCAAACACTCTGGCAGTGTTTTTTTTCCCACGGCACAGTGGTTGGGAAACACTCCCTTCTAATGATAGCAAAGAGTTTTCTCAAACAAATAATATTAAAATAATCATGTATTTATGTGCTAAATGTCAACACTGAGAAGATCAGTGTTTAAGTAAAAAAGTAACCCAAGTTCAGGTATTTTTGTGCAGAATAATAAAGCGTAGTGTCAATAAAATCATTCATTTCAGGATTTTTCATCTTATAAATATAAAATTTTAAGTATTGTATATGAAAGGCTTACTTTTTAATCCGTCATTAACAGCAATAATCACAAATTACACATTTTTGTCATTTCTATGTTCATGACTACTTTGATGCTTTAAATCTCAAAATTAGCTTACGTGACTTTAACCGGGGTTTACAGACGGGTCACACATTACAAAAACATTTTGAGTTTATACACCCGCCTGTTGGTCTGGGGCCGTATTCACAAAGAATTTTAAGGCTAAAAGTAGCTCCTAACTGGCGAATTTAGGAGCAACTCTTAAAAATACTGGGTGTGTCACTCCTAAATTTAGGACTCCTAATTTTTTTCACTAAGAGTAATTCACAAAGCATTTTAGCCCTAAAAGTAGCACCTAAGTCTGGGACAGCTTAAAAGAAGTCAAGAGGACTCCTAACTCACTAAGAGTTATTCACAAAGGATCTTAAAATGTCTTAGGTGCTGATCCTCCTTAACATGGACAGTTTCACCAACTCAAAAGCATTGCACATAACACTTAAAAGCACACTTTAATGTAAGCATATTGTTTATAACATTTGTTTCATAATTCATTACATTCATGGCAAGCAGGAAGTTTTTTAGAATTACATGAAACAATAATGAAATTAAATATTTAATATTATAGGCATACCTGTTGCCATGCTAGTCTGTTTAAAGGCTGCAATCTCGACCCTCTACTGCCATTGTAATGCATACCACCGCCTCTCGCAGTCGTCCGGGGTCCGCGACATAAGCGGGAATGCTGCATTGATCTGCAACAAATCCTCTCCCATCAGTAATGCGCGGGTTGATCCGAAATGAGCGGATGCCTGAGGTCACCCGCGGATTTTTTGCGGTCCGACTTGCGGGCGGGTTAGTTGAAAACGTTGGTCGGGTGCCGGTTGTTTTGTACATTGACCCGCGCATCATTGTCTCGCATGTCTCACGCTTAGTTTTGCTTGATATATCAGTGCCGAATTTCCCTTTTATTACGTTTCTTTTTTCCAGCACCAACTGGACCAGCAGCAGTAACTGATCCTGCATCCAGTTGGGCTTTCTTTTCCGTTTTGGCGAGTTCATAATCCACCGTCAATTATTTATTACATTAGGATTCTTCAATATGCGCAACATTTACTTGCTTTAAGTAGTCTATTTAGGCTAATAGGATGTCAATTAATCAAGCAAGTGTTAATGTAATGTCGTTTTTTATTATTAGGCAATTGGCGGTTTTCATTTGGGTATTAGGCTATACCTTGATTTAATTTAATTTCATTCACGACTTTTCTTTAATATATGCATTTTGATGGCATTACTATTATTATTTTGTGTAGGACACAGACATATTTCAATGTTGTAATTCCATGATTTGGTGCGTCTGTGTTATGTTACGCATGACAGCTGTCATCTAACAACCAATCACCGTGGTCATTGCGAGGCAGCTCGTGCATGAGAACTGACGTCATCCGTAGCAACAAAGACTCACTCTTAGTTTAGGAGTTATCATTTTTCCTTACTAAAAGTAGGTCTGAAAGGCGTTGTGAATAACTTTTAAGAGAAAACTCTTAGCTAAAATCTTTTAGTGCGATTTAGGAGTACTCTTAGTGGTAAGATAAAATGCTTTGTGAATACGGCCCCTGATGTACGCCGTCTTGTGTTACATCACATCAACATGTAATTAGAAATGATATGGTAGAGTTAGTGATGTTTAGACATGTTTAAACTCACTAACATTTGTTACTATATTAGGTATCATGGTCTAACTATTGCTAATTTGTACATGATCAGACATGGAGAATTAAAAGACGCAGAGAAAGACATTGCTGGATTAATGTGTTAAACAATAGCTAGAATCGATGATTATCTGTCTAATACATAGCAGAAATAATCGCTACCATTGGTCCGTCTTAACTGCGGATGTTAAATATTGAACTTCAGGACTATCGACATTGAACATCCTGACTGTGATCTTAGCCAATCAAATCATAATAAGAATAAAGAAGAATGAAACACATGTTTGTAATTCTCTCATCCTCAGCAAAGCCTGGACCCCATAGATGAGGTGGCGTCTCTCATCGCTGCTACTGTACACGATGTCGATCATCCAGGAAGGACAAACTCCTTCCTGTGTAATGCAGGAAGTGAACTGGCCATACTGTACAATGACACGGCCGTCCTGGAGTCTCACCACGCTGCCCTCGCCTTCCAAATCACCACCAGAGATGAGAAGTGTAATATCTTCAAGAATATGGAGAGGTACTGTACGCGCGCACGCACGCACGCACACACACGCACACAAACACACACTGCAGTTTTTTAGACTTCCACTGATTTTATATAACCCTAATGTTATTTTCTATCCTTTAACTCTTTCCCCGCCATTGACGAGTCAAGTATTTCCGGTTTTCCGCAATACCGCTCTTCAGCAACTAATGGTACCTGGAAGTAAAGCCTCACATGAAAGAGTAAGATCTCTGTGCAGGTTTTGAGGATCACACTGAATCTGATGTCTGTTTAAAGTCCTTCACAAAAATAGAATTTTCTCAGATTTTTGCTCAAAATTGGGTGTTTTTAGAAGAAACCTACCCATATTTGAGAGGTGATTACAAGAGAACTACTGAAAGCAGAGGGTCTGTTCTTTCATTTGATATATTGTATGTTTATATATTTAAAGAAGAACATTTTCTGGAAGGCATTAAACTTTTGATAAAATCTTGAAAAATGATGGCACTGGCTGCCAACTTGGGCAGGGAAAGAGTTAATCCTTACAGAAACAATGACAATGTAATTTGACCATTTATTAGCAGTAAAATGTCATCACACAATGGTTGACAGGATATTTCACTGCAGTATGATGCAATGAAAAAATAAGATGTTATGCAATTTAAAAGGTACAGATTTAAAGCAGCAAATAATTTTTTACATTGTAATGATATTGGACCCACTCACTTTTTCTCTAATTTAGCGCATTTATCTGTTCACTTGTCAGAGCGGTGTCAGTCAAATCTATTCCACTTGACTCATTTAGAGTCAATATCATTTCAACTCTATTTCGTGTTTTCACTACTTTCACCAACTCCCGTTACACATCAAGAGCAGAGCTTTTATGCGGCTTTCACATAGGATGCTGTGTGCCCTGCGCTCGCTGCTAGGTTCCACGCAGCCAAGCGATTTGTGCTCTGATGGCCAGACCAAAGTAGGCAGGGTTTTCAATAAATTACTACAGTGTTAATATTTGCGTTAAATAGCTGATGAGGAATACAGAGACTGCTGTTGCTCGTCTCCATTTCACGTAACTTTAAGCATACCTACAACAAGCTGCTTGACTTAAAACACACCTGACATGCCAACTTGAATTGCTACGTGTTTCCATGACACGGCTTTCCTTCCAATGTCTCTGTAGGAGCATAAACTTGTATTATAAAGCTCTGAGAATGCCGAGTATAAGCTTTCGTCCATTTTGCTTGTTTGGATGTCCCGTTTCTATTGGCCGCGCGGGTAATCGTCACAGAGCACAGCGCAAAAGTTAAACTATTTTGAACTTTTGCGCTTGCACTTTGCTCGGTGCAACAAAAAACCGCCCTCGCGCGGCGCAAGCCATTGAAATGAATGTGTTTCATTGCGCAGCGCACACTGCATCCTATGTGAAAGCCGCATTAGGCTATAAAAGCAATTGTGGAATTTTAAAGAATACAAGAAACGAGTGTTACGTATGTAATCTATGAATCCTGGCTGACCGGCAGAGGTGGTGCTTTAGCACTGATTGATGGGGTGGTGATGGCGCAGTGGATAAGACCCAGGTTCGAATCCACTGTGACACACCATTGTGTCCCTGAGCAAGACACTTAACCCCTAGTTGGTCCAGAGGCGTGCAACCTCTGACACATATAGCAATTGTAAGTCGCTTTGGTTGGGTGTTTATACCAAAAAAGTTACCCATGACCCCTGATGAATATGGAGATCTTATATCTTCCGGTGACATCAGAGGATCTGTTCCTGCAGAATCTTCTCACAAGTGCATAGGGATTCTGAGTGACAGAACGCTCTGGCAGTCATCAAGGATTCATAGAACCGTAGTTACATACGTAACCCTCATTATATTTCATTCCTACTGACTGCCAGAGGTGGTGCTTTGGCACTGGATGACTCATACCAAAAAAAGTCACAAGGAATTCAAACAATGACCTCATTGAAAGGAGACTGCAGAGTCCGGCAACAGGACCACCTCCAAAGGAGGTAAAACCTGGAGAAGGTACTTTGTGATGCCCATGATGCCGCCTCACAGACGCGCTCCAGGGGCACGGCGCGCAGGGCCGCCCATGAAGTTGAGACCGCTCTGGTAGAGTGGCACCTCACCCGGATGGCAGGGGGTGACCACCTCGTTTATATGCCTGGGTGATGACGTCCACCACCCAATGAGACAACCGCTCCTTTGAGAGAGCACAGCCCCTTCTAGGACCACCATAGCATAGGAAGAGCTGGTCTGACTGCCTAATACCCACAGTCCTGACTACATAGGCTCTCAGAGCCCGTATGGAACACAGCAGTTGTAACCTGTCCTTCCCTCCTGGGGGAGTAACTTGCACCAGATGGATAGGTCGGTTGAGGTTCGACGATGACAGAACCTTCGGGAGAAACGCTTATTTTGGCCACAGGGTAACCCTCGAGCCATCTGAATTCCACCTAAGACGTGACTCACTCACAGACAGAGCATGAAGCTCCCCGACACACTTCGCTGATGTGATAAAGAGAAGACGGTTTGAATAGAGACACACTTCTACTCCGCTTGGGCCAGGGGTTCACATGGTGGCAAACACAAAAATCAAGCACCAGGTGCAGATCCTCATGGGGGGCGTAACCGCCACGCACCCTTCAGAAAAAAGAAACACCAGTCTGTGTCACCCACTGTGTCGTTATTCACCCGGGCATGTCAAGAGGAAATGGCTGCCACGTATACCCTCAAGGTAGCAGGGGACTGGCCGCCATCCAGGAGTGACTGGAGGAATTCTAAAATCTTTGAAACTGAACAGTGCACATGGTCCTCATTTCTGTCTGAACACCATGTTTTAAACAGCTGCCACCTGTTCTCATACTGCACCCGGGTAGAAGGCGCCCTTGCATTCAATATGGTATTGCAGACACCATCTGAACAGTGTCAGCAGCGGGTCGGGCCCTCCAGTGACCAGACCCACAGCTGCAGGCGGTGAGGGTCGGGATGCCAAATCTAGCCCTGTAACTGAGACAGGAGATTCCTCCTGTCGGGGAGGTGCCACGGTGAACTGCTGCAGAGCCTGTACAGCAGTGGAAACCATGTTCTTCCCGGCCAAAAGGGGGCTACAACAGTAGCCTATAACCCTGCAGGAGGACTCTCTGTAGCATTGGAAAATCGGAGGGATTGGCGGAAAAGAATAAAGATAAACCTTTGGCCAATCGTGGTCGAGAGCTTCCTGGCCCATAGAGCTGCTCTCCTCCTTCCAGGAGAACCAGAGGGGGCAATGGGTTGATTCCTCTGAGATGTCCCAGATGCAACTACGTCTGGATGAAGCCGCCACTCCCTCCGGAGGCTTGCAACGGGAGAGTAAGTCTGCCGCCTGATTCTGCTCCCCGGGCAAATACATTGTCCTCAAGTGGTTTATGTGAGATACGGTCGAGACATTGTCTGACTGCACAAGCACATGCCGGCCTACCAGGAAGGGAAGAAAAACCTGCAATGCCCTGTGCACAATCCGCAGTTCCATAACTGTGATATGCTGTGAGCGGTTCAGCGTAGAACACAGCCCCATGCACTGCGACTGCAAGTGCAGAGGGCTGCCGTCACAGACCTGGTGAACACCCGAGGGGAAGGGAGAGACGGTATAGGAGCACTTCAAACTGGAAAATGCCACCCTTGAAATGCAAACCGCAGTAATTGGCGATGGTGTGGTGCTATAAGGATGTAAAAGTAAGCATCCTTCAGGTCTACTGATGTAAACCACTCCCCTCTGGCAATCGTATGCAGAACCTCTGCAGTGGTCAGCATGTGGAACCTCAGAACCTTCAGGAACCTGTTGAGACCCCTCAGGTCGAGGATAGGGCGGAGTCCACCATCTTTCTTTGCTACCAGAAAGTAAGTCGAGTAGAACCCCCGGGGTGCAATAGGGGATCTACCGGCTCAATGGCACTCTTGTCCAGGAGGTTAAGGTTAGGGAGAGGAGAGGGAGCGAAAACACAGCTGTCACAAACAAATGCACTGCAGCTTTTAGCAAGATCCTTAGTCTTTGGCTAACGTGGTGATACTACCTGCGAAGCGAGAAGATGAAAAGGAACAGATCCTCTGTCACAAAGACATAGGATCTCTGTAGTCATCAGGGGTCACAGGTGACTTTGTTGGTATAAACACTCGACCTGCGCATGCGTGAGATGGATCATTCAGTGCTAAAGCACTGCCTCTGACGATCAGTAGGGATGAAATAGAAATGGCATCTATTACCAGTTGAACTTTTTTTTGCTTCCAACGCCCATGGATTTGTAGTGACATGGTGGAGGATGCAGCTCAACCTCTGCCATGTTATGCGACTTTCATGACACACTCGACTTGTTGGTTTCCATAGGATTGTGATACGCTAACAGATGAAAAGTCAGCAGGACATAGCCACAGTTTAGAGAGGAGGAAAATATTGATCACTTTCTAAATAATAAAAGTATAGCGCATCTACTAATAATTATACAGAAATCTGTTTTTTACTGTTGCAAATATGTAAAAAAAGACGCATCGTGATGGAAATGCTAATTTGTATCCGATCCGCGTTTGTTAAACCGATATATCGCGTTGTTAACTTTTTATGCAGACACACCGAGCGAATTGTTGAATCTTCCCATCCCTAATACACTGATACAGATTTGTCACCAAACAATAGTTGAGTACAAACACACTGACACGGTTCCTCTTTAACAGGAATGAATACCGGACCCTTCGTCAGGCCGTCATTGACATGGTTCTCGCCACTGAGATGACAAAACACTTTGAACATGTGAACAAATTTGTCAACAGCATCAATAAACCACTGGCTGCACTTGAGGAGAATGGGGTGAGTTTCTGTCAATTCATTTAAAAGTGCATCCCATAACTGCTGTTGAATGAAGCCCAGGAACACACAGGCACAAACGCGTGCATGCACGCATGCGCACACACACAGGTTTCCATGTTTTGTGGGGACATCCCATAGACATAATGCATTTTAGACTGTACAAACTGTATATTATATACCCTTCCCCTAACCCCAACCATCACAGAAACTCTTCTCCTACTTCACATTTTCAAATAACACCTTTCTGTTTGATTTATAAGCTTGTTTCCTTATGGGGACCTCAAAATGTCCCCACAAGGTCACAAAAATACTGGTATTCCTATCTTTGTGGAGACAATTGGTCCCCACAACGTGATAATTACCAGGCACACACACACACACACAAATTCTGTTTTATTTTTATTTTTTATAAGCATTGTTGCAAAGCTGCTTTACAGAAAATACATTTTAGAATTAAACAGGGTATAGAAAGAAATTCAATCACATTTGAAAATGTCAAAAACATTTGAAATGACATTACATACACGATAAGACAAATATGGAGAAATTTAGCAGCGTGCGAATGATAGTGTTGTAAGAAAGTACTGATACAGTATCATGATAGTTTGTTTGCTAATGCTGTATTGCAATATTTTTATAAAAATCATACAAGATTCATGGCTTTTTTTTGGAGTTTACATCCTGATCACTAGATGTCATTCTTCTTAATGAATAATGAGAAGGTTTTTGGTAAATGGACTGCATTTATATAGCGCTTTTAACTGACCTATGGCCATCCAAAGTGCTTTACAATTAGCCTCACATTCACCCATTCACTCACACATTCATACACGGCGGTGTCAGCCATGCAAGGCGCCATCCAGCTCGTCGGGAGCAGCTGGGGTTAGGTGTCTTGCTCAAGAACACCTCGACACTTGGTCCGGTGGAGCCGGGGATTGAACCACCAACCTTCCGGTTTTTATAAAAGTACATGGTCCTTTTATAAAAAAATAAATAAATACAGTTTTTCAGGTCAGAAACCCCAAAGGAGTCAACTCTGTTATTCTCTCTCTCTCTCTCTCTCTCTCTCTCTCTCTCTCTCTCTGTCTATTTCTGTCTCTCTCTCTCTCTCTTGGTGCATGCTGGGAGCGTTTGGGTGTGCATGAGGGTTTCACGGGGAGTGCAGGTTTTTTCGTATTTCTATTTTTCTACTGCATATAATTTAAAATGTATTAGAAAGGGAATAATTTTTTGACTTGGGAAGCAAAGTTTTTTGTTTATTTAAAACTTTTGTGACCGCGGAGGGGATGGTGTCACCTGTCCATGCACAAGGTGCATAAATAGGTGTGTAAATTGAGATTTTCTTACCATTTCATTGCTGGTAACGCCAACGACTCCTATAACAGTGTCTAATGCCCCCCCCCTTTATTTATGAGGAAATTGAAAGAGCGTAATTGAGATATGGAAAGTTTGCAAGTGGGATTAAAACTATTCCACTAAGATGCAGAAACAAAGCTTTAAAGGACGTTATGTCGTTCAGGAGGCAAGTGTTTATGAGCCTGAGCTGGATGTATCATTTAGAGGTGCCCACGAGGGAAAAACATACTGGCACAGTGGCTCAGTGGGTAGCACTGTTGCCTCACAGAGAACCAGCACTGTTGCCTTACGAGAACCAGGTAATCCATACACAATTTTTTTCAGACAAGTTGATTCTTATGGTGTATGAATCAACTTGTCTGAATAAACTTGTGTATGGATTACCTGGTTCTCTGCATGAATATAGCCGTAGATGCTGGAATGGGGTTAAGAAATAAAGGAAGAAGAAGAAAAACGTACTGGTTTACGCTAATGCCGGTAGCATGAAGTGCTTTGAGTGTGGGGATATTGGGCATAAGAGAATGGCGTGCCCACATAAGTCCCAGGATAGGCAGGAGGAGGTAGCTGAACATAGTGCTGCTGTTGAGGATGTTCAGGATAAAAATGACGATGTCCAGATTAATACTGATGAAACTAATTATGAGAAAGTACAAACTCAGATTACAGAGGAAAGGAATGTTGCTAATGCTAATTTGATTGACCGTAATGATCATAAAGATGATGTGGATAAAAACAAGATATCTGTCGGACAAAATGATGCATCTAAAATAGGGGAAAGTAGTTTGATGACTGATGATGTCAACAAATGAAAAATACATTTTAAAATGGCTCAAACTGATGATTTTGAAGTATCTAACAGTGTTGAAATATGTACTGATTCTGAAATGGGAGATGATGATAATCTCTCTAAAATTTTTCTCTAAAAATTGCCACGGGACAAATTTGCAAAGAGTGCTGGTATAGCCAGATTATTTTCCAAAAATATAAATGTAAACATTTTAGTTGTAGAAGTTGTAAAGGGAAGAGTTATTAATTATTATTATAGTTATTAATTATTATTAATGCATATAGAGTGTAAAGGAACTGTGTTTGTGCTTATAAATGTTTCTGCACCAAATATTGGGCCTGAGCGGGTGGAGGTTGTTATGAAACTAAAAAATACTCTTTAAAAAATTGGAGATCAGATTTGTGTGATCATTGGAGGTGACTGGAATTGTACTGTTGATTTTATAATTGATAGAAATGGGGAAGAACTTCATAATGAGACAAGTGTTTGGAGGAAAAGAAATATAGGAATTAGACAATATACATGGCTTAAAGTGTCTGAGAATATAGTTACTGGGGAAAGAATAGACAGATTTTATATTGATAAAACATGAAACATTAAGGTGATGAATGCTGTTATTTTACCTGTTGGGTTTAGATCACCACTTGGTTATATTTGATCAATGGCATTTTAATGTTACATTTTTACAAGATGTTTCATTTCGTGATGGTTTTAAATTATTCTAGAACAAATGGAAAATGCAGAAAGATTATTTTTTTAAAAGCTGGGATGTTGGTAAATATAAGAAGATTTTGTCAAAGTTACAGTTCACATAATACATCAAGGGTGAAGTTTGCAGTGAAAAGAGAAGCTTGGAGAAAGACATTCAAAGAATGGAAAGTACTATTTATAATAATGGAACTCGGCAGAGTGAGCTGTTGAATAAGAAAAAGAAAGAACTTGGCTCTTTATTACAAGAGCAAGTGAAAGGAGCAATTGTACGGGTGAGAATCTGTTTCATTAAAGACATGGACGCTCCTATATCATTCTTTTTTAACATCGAAAATAAACGCTCCCAACAAAAACAAATATATCATCTTTAGCGGCCTGATGGGACTATAACGTCAGACCCGGTGGAAATAAAGACGTTGGCAGTTAACTTTTACAAAGAACTGTATGAGACTGAGAACTGTGAAGCTGAAACTGCTTCTGATTTGATGAGTGATTTACCTCAGGTGGAAGATGAGGGGAAAAAAATCACTAGACAGTCAAATAACTTTTCAGGAGATTACAGAAGCAAAGAAACAGTCATCAAGGGGATGTTCTTCGGGAATTGATGGGGGACTGCCATTTGAATTCTACCAAGCTTTTTGGAATATATTAGGACAAGATCTGAATGAAGTAGTCATTCAAAGTATCAAAAGTGGAACACTTCCTATAAGCTGTCGAAGACCTGTATTGTCTTTGCTTCCAAAAAAAGGAAGTCTAGGTCTTCTAAAGAACTGGAGACCAGTTTCTTTATTGTTTTTGGACTATGAAATACTGTCAAAGTGTTTAGCAAATAGGTTAAATTATACCACGGGTCTGTTGAATGCTGTATTCTGATTGGCTGAGAAATGTTCGATGGGTATGCATTAATTTCTGATTACCGCACACCTAACTTGTCAAATGTCTTAAAAATAGGCACCAGAGCAATGTTTGTGGTAACCGTGGTATAAGAGGAATAATTGACTCCGGTCCTATGAATTACTTGAAAATAATGCACACCCGCGTGGTATTGCACCTTGGGTGTGCATTTTTTTCTTATAATTCAATGGCCCGTCGTCAATTATTCCTTACATATTATTTAGAGTTATTGGTTCAAAATGACCAGACATATTGCATTCCCAAAAGGTCAATCATGGAAAACCTCTTTTTAATTAAGGGATGTAATTGATTTTAACCAATTTAAAAATGTTAACCTGGGTATTCTTAGTTTGAACCAAGAGAATACAGTCTTGTTCAAAATAATAGCAGTACAATGTGACTAACCAGAATAATCAAGGTTTTTAGTATATTTTTTATTGCTACGTGGCAAACAAGTTACCAGTAGGTTCAGTAGATTCTCCCAAAACAAACAAGACCCAGCATTCATGATATGCACGCTCTTAAGGCTGTGCAATTGGGCAATTAGTTGAAAGGGGTGTGTTCAAAAAAAATAGCAGTGCTACCTTTGACTGTACAAACTCAAAACTATTTTGTACAAACATTTTTTTTTCTGGGATTTAGCAATCCTGTGAATCACTAAACTAATATTTAGTTGTATGACCACAGTTTTTTAAAACTGCTTGACATCTGTGTGGCATGGAGTCAACCAACTTGTGGCACCTCTCAGCTGTTATTCCACTCCATGATTCTTTAACAACATTCCACAATTCATTCACATTTCTTGGTTTTGCTTCAGAAACAGCATTTTTGATATCACCCCACAAGTTCTCAATTGGATTAAGGTCTGGAGATTGGGCTGGCCACTCCATAACCTTAATTTTGTTGGTTTGGAACAAAGACTTTGCCCGTTTACTAGTGTGTTTTGGGTCATTGTCTTGTTGAAACAACCATTTCAAGGGCATGTCCTCTTCAGCATAGGGCAACATGACCTCTTCAAGTATTTTAACATATGCAAACTGATCCATGATCCCTGGTATGCAATAAATAGGCCCAACACCATAGTAGGAGAAACATGCCCATATCATGATGCTTGCACCTCCATGCTTCACTGTCTTCACTGTGTACTGTGGCTTGAATTCAGAGTTTGGGGGTCGTCTCACAAACTGCCTGTGGCCCTTGGACCCAAAAAGAAAAATTTTACTCTCATCAGTCCACAAAATGTTCCTCCATTTCTCTTTAGGCCAGTTGATGTGTTCTTTGGCAAATTGTAACCTCTTCTGCACATGCCTTTTTTTTAACAGAGGGACTTTGCGGGGGATTCTTGAAAATAGATTAGCTTCACACAGACGTCTTCTAACTGTCACAGTACTTACAGGTAACTCCAGACTGTCTTTGATCATCCTGGAGGTGATCATTGGCTGAGCCTTTGCCATTCTGGTTATTCTTCTATCCATTTTGATGGTTGTCTTCCGTTTTCTTCCACGTCTCTCTGGTTTTGCTCTCCATTTTAAGGCATTGGAGATCATTTTAGCTGAACAGCCTATCATTTTTTGCACCTCTTTATAGGTTTTCCCCTCTCCAATCAACTTTTTAATCAAAGTACGCTGTTCTTCTGAACAATGTCTTGAACGACCCATTTTCCTCAGCTTTGTTCAACAAGTGTTGGCTTCATCCTTAAATAGGGGCCACCTGATTCACACCTGTTTCTTCACAAAATTGATGACCTCAGTGATTGAATGCCACACTGCTATTTTTTTGAACACACCCCTTTCAACTAATTCAACTAATTGCCCAATTGCACAGCCTTAAGAGCGTGCATATCATGAATGCTGGGTCTCATTTGTTTTCTGAGAATCTACTGAACCTACTGGTAACTTGTTTGCCACGTAGCAATAAAAAAAATATACTAAAAACCTTGATTATTCTGGTTAGTCACATTGTACTGCTATAATTTTGAACAAGACTGTACATTCCATCGGGTTGACCATGTGTATCTTCTTGAGGTTTTAAAAAATGGGTGTCATTATCTGCCTATGTGGATGATATTACAGTCTTTATCACAAGTAAGAATGATGTTGATATTTTAACAGGAATTATTAGAAAATATGAGAGCGCATCTTCAGCAAAAATTAACTGGGGAAAAAGTGAAGGGCTGATTATTGGTCCAAAATTACCGGGTGGAGTGCTGTGGGTAAGAGAAGGGTAAAAATTGTAGGTTTTTTTTAGGAAATACAACATTTGAAGGAAAAAATTGGGACAGAATGTTTGAAAAGGTGAATATTGGATTGTCTAAATGGAAATGTCTATTCCCACAATTGTCGTACAGAGGAAGAGTTCTGGTGGTAAACAAACTGGCTGCCTCTATCTTGTGGCATAGACTGGTGGTACTGGAGCCACCTGATGAGTTGATCTGCAGGATTCAAAGGACTTTTGTGAATTTTTTTCTGAAGTGGACAATACTGGATTCGCGCAGCAGCAACTTATTTTCCAGTTGAAGAAGGAGGCCAAGGTCTGGTAAACGTGAGGAGCAGAATCTGTGCTTTCAGAATCCAAGCAGCACAGAGACTTCTCTACCATAAGGACTTGGTCTGGTCTCAGACTGCAAAGGCATTTCTTTAAAAAACTGGGGGTCTTGGATTGGATATACATTTATTTTTAATTAACCTGGAGAAGATAAACCTGTCTGAGCTTTCACATTTTTTCTTGCATTCATGGAGAACTGTTTTTAAAGTTGAAAGAGAGGTTGACGAAGCTGGGAACTGAGTTCTAGAGGAACCATTGTTTTTTAATCCAATGACTCAAACAACACTTTTGTCTTTGTAAGTGTAAGGGCATGCTTACAGAGAAATTGAATTGTCAAGCTGGGACACCTTTTGAATAGAGATGGATGGAAATCACTAGAGGAACTTAAAGAAATGACTGGCTTAAGATCTTCAAGCTTGGTGGAAAAGTTGATAGAGGAGATTGTCAATGCCTTACCAAGTAGTTACAGAAAATACATTGGGAGAGGAACTTTGATTGACATGACGAACAAACAAGAACTCCCAGGAATTAAAATCTCTCATCTTAAAAAACGGAATATCAAGATGATGGTGTGGGGTCAATTCTATCTTTTTAGAACTCCGCAGCTGGAATATTTTGAGTCTGCATCAAAAAAGCGATATATTATGCAACAGTCAAAGTTTTACAGTAGGACTCTCTTAAAAGGACAAAAAAACCACAAGGTGGCCAGGTTTGTTGAAGCCATACTTCCTTGTGAGGGACAGGTGGAGAGCCCTGTATAAGCAGACGGCTGATTTGCAGTGGAGGCTTATTCAAGGGGTGATAGCTACCAACAGACACGTGGCGCATCTTAATACAGCAGTGGGTGAACAGTGTAGATTTTTAGAATAGTAGAACATTTTGAAAATTTTTTTTAAGATGTAATAGGTGGAAAGGTCTTTTTAATCTTTTTGATAGATGGTTTCAAGCATTTGATGAGGAATTCTTAGAAGACATGTTTATTGGGGGTGTGATGTACAGATTCTTAATCAGAAGGAAAGCGTGTTTGTTGAACTACTTGATCGGAACGGCAAAATTAGCAATTTGGAAGATGAGAAAAAATGAAGGGCTGAATCTTCTTAGTACTGATGCTGAATTAATGTTCAAGAACCTGGTAGCTAGAAGGTTAAATATAGAATTAGTATTTGATGTTGTGAATAATGTTTTTATTATGTAAATTATAAAGTCTTGTTAAACCTCTCTCTTTCTCTCTCTATCCCTCTCTTTCTTAGGGTAATGGTGATGATGAATCTGTGAAGGGCATCCTGATGGTTCCAGAAAATCGTATTCTGGTGAAAAGGATGTTAATCAAATGTGCTGACATCTCAAACCCCTGCAGACCGCTGGAGCTGTGCATCGAATGGGCCGGACGAATATCAGAGGAGTACTTTGCACAGGTTCTGCCCAGTGTTTATTAGGCCTGCAATAGTTTTTATCATGATAGTGTATCGATAGTCTAACCTCTAGTATGGATAATGCAAGAGTTACTGAATGGGCAGTCAGAGAGAGAGAAAAGTTTTGCTCTCTAAACTCAAATATCAATGGCTGTGTCCAAATCCGCCTACCTCCATACTGTAGGCGAAAAGTAGTAGGTGAGGCGAGTAGTACCAGGCCTGTACATTGACTTTTTGGCACATAGCACTGCTGCTACAAATGTTGAAAGTTTTGTAGCACAGGCCAAACTTTTGTATCACAAACATAAATCTTCATCATTGCCATTAAGTTATCAGGTCTGTAAACAAACACTGTAAGTTCATCACTTACATTAAGATCCCATACCTGGACCTGGATGCCCAACTAGAAACGATGTAGAAATTATGGGCGCAGTACTTAGGAAATATACGAAAAGACTCAATGCAGCAGGGACGTGAGTTTTAATTGGACAATAGACTACAGCTACCATGTATAATAACAGTGCGCATCAATATCTCTCACATACACACACACTCACGAACAAGCACAAGGAAATCACTTCACATATTATTAAGCGGCTGTCGTGAACATGCAAAACTATACTGGAAAATGTTTTTATTACACAGACATATGTTGCATTGTACAGCCCTGAGGATGTCCAAATTTATAGTATTAAAAAAACAGTTGGCAAAAAGTACCCGGAAGACCTACTACTTCCGGCAAGATCACAAGGTGTTCATTCAATGGACGTTTTGCTATCCCGGGTCCCCAGGAGAGGAGTTATGCAACGAAGAAGAACAACACAGCTGTCCCTTTTTTTTAACGTCAGTTCGGTTAACACTAACTTGTTCTATAGGCCCTTGCCAATACACCACACTTGTCTTTATGTAGCTATACTTAACAAAACTTAATTATGTAATTATGTTTTGTGTGTGTTTATGTAATTTTGTGTGTGTGTCTGTGTGTTGCAGACTGATGAGGAGAAGCAGCAGGGCTTGCCGGTTGTAATGCCTGTGTTTGATAGAAACACCTGCAGCGTTCCGAAATCCCAGATCTCCTTTATCGATTACTTCATCACAGACATGTTTGATGCCTGGGATGGTAAATCATCATCTTAGAAACATTCATGAGTTTTTTTATTCTTTATTATATTTTTCTTTACGGCTGTGCAAAATGATGTCGTTGTGACATTTTGTGTCCGTAGCGTTTGCCGATCTGCCGAATCTAATGCAACACCTGGACAACAACTTCAAATACTGGAAGAGTCTCGACGAGCAGAAGCTGCGAAGTCTGCGTCCCCCTCCCGAGTGACACGTGCCCACGGTGGGACTTCTCCTCACCCGGGTGATGGACGGACGGACGGACGGAAAGCCGTGTCGCTCCCGTGAAGAGGAACACCAGCCATCGGCTCCGTTTGTTTGCTTTCGTTACGCACGCGCACGTCCGCGGAACGCTATTTATTTCATTTCTTGTTTTCTATCATAAATGAAGATGAGAATCATGTTAGCTAATAAATGCACCTAAAATGAGAGTATAAACACCAAAGTGATTAACAGAAATGAAACTCATATTGTTATCTGTATTTAACATTTGCAGATTTAGAGACATTAACACACAAATGTTTTTATTTTCTTATTGACTCGAGTCATTTAAATCTTCCTGTTGTATATAGACGTGACCGATCCCAGACGTGTGCGTGTGATGCAGCGTTCAGCGTTTCAGAGCCGCGGTGAAGACGCTGCGCTCTGCTACCTACAATTACACTGTTCACCGCGTGGCATAAATCTGTGAAAATATCCGGACTTGATGGATTTTCTATGTGGATGACCTACTGACGAGACTCCTGCCTTATTTTATACGGTATATTTATACAGCTCCGCACGCTGGTGACCTGCGACAAACATCTGCAGTTTTTAACACGCTCATGTTGTATGAAGTAAATCTCAATATTTTTATAGATAATAAATTTTACACTGGAACGATGTAAAGCAGAAGCAGACGCATCTGAGATTCTTCATGAGGTTTTTGAGCATGTGTCTCTGAGGTTTATTTGGTCTGTGATGCTACGAAGCCACACAAACGCTGCAGAGAGTTTGATTATCACCCGTAGGAAAACCCAGCAGAATCTGAGCTCGTTCTCACCCGAGCGGCTCCTGTTCACCATCATAAAGCTCAATATAAACGCAGCGAGTGTTTGCTTTATTACTCACATTCTACAAAGAGTTTACACATTTTGAAATGATGTGAATGAAGAGCCATAGGCCAGATGAGATTTGTTTACTGCTGCAACCTAAAAAATCAAGTCGCTTTAGATCATAGCAGTTTTTGACATTATTTTCATGACATAGTACGGTAGTGTTTGCTGTTATTATTGCTGTGCTGCTGTAATAAGGTTTTGGGGGAAATGAGCTTGCAGAACAAATCCCTTAAATAGGCTTTGTTATTTATGCAATGTTTGTTTATTTGAGTTAGGGCTGAAATATAAACAAGACAGGAGACTTAGTATCAGTAATATCAGAGTAATGTGTCTCTTAACCTTGTGTGTAGCACAATGTCAATTCTGGTCGACTGTCTGTGTTGGAGGATGTTGCTTTTGTTTGTATTTCTGATTGAATTACCAACGAGCCGTTTCTGTCAGAAGTCCAATGGCAAAACTCTTTGATGTTTATCATCATTGTTGCCTCAGTTCATTCTGAGGTTTTACTCTTAACCTCATTATAATCACATCACTGTCCTGTCTTACACTCGCACATTCAAACTTCTTCAGTGGTTTCTCACAGTGAGTTCATCACAGATTCTTCAGGGTAATTTAAAGCGTGTGTACATCATGTTTTTAAGCACTAGAGAGGGAACCGTTCCTAATGGTACATTCACAAGGGGTGTATATTTGAATAAAAATACCTTAACACATCACACATTGTATTAAGATAACATTGTATTTGATCACATATGTAAATAACCAGTAAATATATTTTCTTTCTCACATATTTAAAATATCAAAAAAAGAGAAAATAGAAATGCTGTTTGTCTTGAGGTTAAAACAAAAGGACCGTTATTTTTTTTTTTATTCTGTGAATTTGCGCTTTTTGCAGAGCACAAGAGAAAGCGTGTACTCTTGAAGAGCGCATATCAGACGTGCACACTAAAGGAATAATGGGATTATTTATGCTTTTACTTCATTTCCTCAAAAAAGGCAAAAAATGACCATTAAATAACGTTCTGTTATTTTAAGTTATTTTTAGGTTATTTAAAAACAACCACTCTGCAAAATTGTGGGAACGTTATTTTATGGTTGCAAAAACTCCAAAAAAGAATTTTCCCAGAATGTTATTTTTTGGTTCCCATAAAATAACCAAAAACTAACATTAGGGGAACGTTTCTGTGTTTGCAGCTAGTGCGAGCCAGCCAATTAGTTCAGCCTCGACAAAACGTTTTTTTTTTTTTTTTTTTTTTTTACCGAAACAGGGATGCGTTAAACACACTAGGTGTTTCTCAATGTCAAGGAAGGATCCTCAGAAGCCAGAATTTCGAGAATGATACATCATCGACATCCGTCGAAGGACTGTTCCAATGACGAGGATCCCCTGAATTTCAAACAAGGATCTTTTCAGTCCTTCGTTCGAGAAATATCCCATATACAGGAAATATGCATATGTGTAGCCTTCGCTGTCTGAAATCACCCACAATCCTATGCGCGCAGCACTGAAAGCACACCTTTTCACTGACGTAATGACGCAATGATGGGCACTTGCTAGCCTGTTTCATTTACCTAACCCTAACATATGACGTTCAACCCAGAAACCGTAACGAAACGAACTTGCCCTAGGTTTGAACGTGCCCTAGGTTTATGCAACACCGGAGCAACTGGCTGTTGTCCACGCTTCAGACAAGCCTTCCGTCAAGCGTTAACGATTTCGTCCCATGTGAATGTACCGTACCCTGATAGCACACATACATCTCGGAGACGTCTGTTTGATGTCTGCATTTACATCTGCAAGATGTTTTATTTTGATTGTTTGCTCATCTGCAATACGTCTCTAAAATGTTTCCTAAAAGATGTCATAAAGACATATTGAAGACGTCTGCAAGAAGTTTTTGATTTAGAATATATGTAAAGGAGCTCTTTCTAAGACCTTTATAAGATGTTTTACACACCAGGGGTACGTTCAAGTTTAAAACGGTGTGCAAAGTTTTGCTACGGTTTCTGGGATGAACAACATGTTTCCTGGAAACGGTGTGCAACGGGGTTTGAGATACGTTTTCTCTTGTTTGGTGGGTGTGTCAGAACTGCAGTCCAATCATCATCATCAGCAACATGATATAAACCACAAGGTATTAAAGAGACAGCCCGTATGGGTTTAATGAGGGTATTTTACAGTATTAAACACGAATTTATGATGATTTCTTCGGGCTCCAGAAACATTTAAAAAGAACACAAAGAATGGCCTTCTCAGCTGCCGTAGTTGCAACTCTTGCGTCATTAGAACAGTGTGTTCAACACATCAACATTTCTGTTTAATAAACGTTGTGCAACGTTTTGTCGGGGCTGAACGCAGATGTATTCCAGATCTTTATCAGACATCTTACAGACGTACATGTGCTATCTGGGTAATGCTTTCAGATGGATGTGTTTCTTTAAATCAAAACTTTTGTATGTGAGAGTTTGGTTCATCATCTTCTCTTCTGTCCACTATGTTATAAGGCTTCCCCAGCTAACAATTTTACGTTATAAAAACGTTCCCGGAACATCTTACGAAAGTTTGGAGAACGTTTTTTTTTTAACGTTCTTACAACGTTAAAAGCGTCCAGTTTTTTAGACGTGGTATTAACGTTAATGTGTGGTTATAAGAACGTTATTCAAAACGTTTTTAGAAAATTTCAGTCTGTTGTTATATTAATGGTCTAATAACGTTTTTAAAAACGTTATTGAAACGTTCCATTCACCATTATATTCATGTTCTCAGAACGTTTTCCTAACGTACGTTACAGGTTATAAAAACATTGTTTAAACGTTCTTACACAGTACAAACGTCCAGTTTTTTTAGACGTAGTATTAACGTTATTGTTTGGTTACAAGAACGTTTTTAAAAACGTTTCTAGAATGGTTCGGTTTGTTGTTATGTTAATGTTCTAAGAACGTGTTTCAAAACGTTATTAAAACATTCCAATCACCATGATATTACTGTTCTAAGGACGTTTTTAAAACTGTTCTTGAAACGTCCCATTTGCCATTATATTAATGTTCTAGGAACGTTTTTCTAGCGTTTGTAACTGGTTACAAAAACATTCGGTTGAAACGTTCTAGGAACGTTAAAAACGTCCAGTTTTTTAGACGTAGTATTAACGTTATTGTTTGGTTACAAGAACGTTTTTAAAAACGTTTCTAGAATGGTTTGGTTTGTTGTTATGTTAATGTTCTAAGAACGTGTTTCAAAACGTTATTAAAACATTCCAGTCACCATGATATTACTGTTCTAAGGACGGTTTTAAAACTGTTCTTGAAACGTCCCATTTGCCATTATATTAATGTTCTAGGAACGTTTTTCTAGCGTTTGTAACTGGTTACAAAAACATTCGGTTGAAACGTTCTAGGAACGTTAAAAACGTCCAGTTTTTTAGACGTAGTATTAACGTTATTGTTTGGTTACAAGAACGTTTTTAAAAACGTTTCTAGAATGGTTTGGTTTGTTGTTATGTTAATGTTCTAAGAACGTGTTTCAAAACGTTATTAAAACATTCCAGTCACCATGATATTACTGTTCTAAGGACGTTTTTAAAACTGTTCTTGAAACGTCCCATTTGCCATTATATTAATGTTCTAGGAACGTTTTTCTAACGTTTGTAACTGGTTACAAAAACATTCGGTTGAAACGTTCTAGGAACGTTAAAACGTCCAGTTTTTTAGACGTAGTATTAACGTTATTGTTTGGTTACAAGAACGTTTTTAAAAACGTTTCTAGAATGGTTAGATTTGTTGTTATGTTAATGTTCTATGAACGTGTTTCAAAACGTTATTAAAACATTCCAATCACCATGATATTATTGTTCTAAGGACGTTTTTAAAACCGTTCTTGAAACGTCCCATTTGCCATTATATTAATGTTCTAGGAAAGTTTTTCTAACGTTTGTAACTGGTTACAAAAACATTTGGCTTGAAACGTTCTAGGAACGTTAAAAACGTCCAGTTTTTTAGACGTAGTATTAACGTTATTGTTTGGTTACAAGAACGTTTTTAAAAACGTTTCTAGAATGGTTCGGTTTGTTGTTTTATTAATGTTGTAGGAACAAGTTTAAAAACGTTATTAAAACATTCCATTCACCATGATATTAATGTTCTAAGGACGTTTTAAAAACGTTCTTAAAACATTCTTTTCACCATTATATTAATGTTCTTAAAACGTTTTTCTAACGTTTGTGACAGGTTATAAAAACATTGTTTTAAACGTTTTTTAGACGTAGTATTAACGTTACTGTTTGGTTATAAGAACGTTATTTAAAACGTTTTTAGAAAGGTTCAATCTGTTGTTGTAATAATGTTCTAAGGACATTTTTAAAAACGTTATTAAAACGTTCCATTCACCATTACATTAATGTTCTCAGAACGTTTTTCTAACGTTTGTAACAGGTTACAAAAACATTGTTCTAAACGTTCTTAGAACGTTAAAAACTATGTTTTGACATTTTTATAAACTTTGTTTGGTTATGATAACGTTATTAGAACGTTTTTAGAACGTTCCAGTCTTGTTATAAAAATTTTCAAATAACTTTAAAACATTATAATGTTTCATCCCCATTATATTAACGTTTTCCTAACGTTTGCATTAAACTACAAAAACTTTGCTGAAGGTTTTTTGGTTATAAGAACATTATTCAAAACATTTTTAGAGGAACATTCAAGTCACTTGTCAGGGACAGAAGACAACAGAGGCAGAGAGTAAAATCAAACAGTTTATTAAAAGTTGTGGTAAATTGTAATGGTAAAAAATGAAAGTCCAAGTGAAGAGCAGGCACAAACACACCACCCAGTCACAGGTGTATTCCAGAGTATCCAAATACCCAACACAAATGACGACAATGGCTGAAAGCCTCTGGTAGATAGAGTCAGATTAGTCCATGCAGCATACAGACATAGCTAACACTGGACAGTGGCCCTTATTTATCATTCTTGCGTAGAAACGGGCGTATATGTTGGCGTAAGATTATGCTTACACTCCTCTCACCGCCTGATTTATGAAGCTGTGCGTACCTCTGAAATTCAGGTGTACGCAATATCTGCCCTTCATAAATGCCGCGGCTGAAAACGATCGTCATTAGAATAACAAGCCCATATAAATTCAAGTCTCCACCTCCCCCACGCCCTCATTTTACGACATTGACACATGGAAGACGGCAAAGACGAGAAACCAGGGAAGTGGAAAGAAACAAAATTGTTTTATTTGGGAGTTTAAAGAGCGGGCTTAAAAACACATTAATAATTGCATGACGTTTTGTAAAATTTGTATTATTATTTTTATTATTAATGACGCTTAATTGATATTTAGAAGAATAATTATTTATTATTATTATTATTATTATTTAATGTTGCCTACATCTAAATTATATGTCTGCTTAATGGTTCGGTTAAGTTTTTTTAAAATAATATTTTAAAATGATGTAGTAACTTTTGTAGTGTGTTTTTCTGTATTTACATACAGTTGTTTGTTAGCTAAGATCCAGTTTGATACGGAGCTCCGGATATAATTCAAATTAACAATTTGTTTCCACGACATCCACATGTTTTACTAGACTAATTCATAATTTGAAGTAATAATAATTGTAATAGTAATTACGAAATATTATAATAATTAATTCCAAGGAACAAACTGTTGAATATTGGGAACGAATTTTATATTTATGGCCATACTTTAAACTAAATAAGAAAAAGAAGTGTCCATATGTAGCATAAAAGATAATTCGTGGCCATGATTTTGTCCGCATGTCATCATGATCGGATTTATGGCTCCATTCAACACAAGCATTTTACCTTATTCATGTGTAGCTATTTATTTATCACCGAATGGTATGTAACTAGCTTACCTTTTGATGCATTATTACCATGTTTTCTTTCAATGTGCAGCTTCAGATTCCAGGATGAATATTTGCTGACTTTTACAGTCTCTCCGCACTTCTTTTCAATGTTTTCTTCCTGTCCAATCTTAACTTTGATTTTTACTTTACATTTATGTAGAAGGCTTGAATTCCATAACTTATTGCTAGACGTTTTTACAGATTCTCGAACTAGCAAATTATTAAAGGGCGTTCTGGGTTCAACGAGCGGTGCTGAGCGAGCAGAATTTTTAGAGAGGCGCTTTGATGGTAATATTACCGCACCGCTCAAGGCTCCGCTCCGATCCGCTCACATGCTTTGCCCTGAAACGTCAGGTAAAGCGCCCAGGCTCTCAACTGAAGGAATATGCCTACAAATCAAATGCTTCGGTAAAGTCTCACAAATTAAACATTGAAGTACATGTTGCATAAAAATAAACACTGAAGTTTATAATTACTATGTTTTTGTTTTTCTACAGTGGGTCATAATATATCATATATTTTCGTTTGTCAGTTCGTTTTGGGGTGTTAGGAAGTGTTTGCGCATTTCTGCACTAACTCAAAATGTGCGTACACCACCTCCTGAGCAGGCGTAGGATTTGAGCGTGCCGTACGCCAACGTCCATATTGATAAATCTCAAAGTCACCGTGGTTTTGGGTGTACGCCAGGTGTACGCTGGAAATTTGGTGTACGTACTTTTGATAAATGAGGGCCAGTGTGTTTGTGTGTGAGAGTCTTGAATGGTGCAGAGATCATAAGGTGTGCCAGGTGATCATGATTAGTAATTGGGTGATTTTGATCTGGTGAAGTGAGTGAGGGAAAAACCTGGCAAATCCGTTACATCACTCATATAAACAATGTTTTTTATATATATTTTAAAAAATAACATTCCTTTCACTTAAATATTCTCAAAGTTTTTGTATGTAAATGTTATTGCAATTATATTTGTCTCTAAAATTCCAATATAGAAATTATAAAATGGAAAGCTAAAAGATTATTCATTAGCCTTCCCACCCCACAGTTGAGTCAATACTGGATCATTGAAATAATCAATTAGATTAAAATAAAATGTGACTGAATCACAAAAACCAGTCATAAGTACCACAGGTACATTTGTAGCAATAGCCAACAATTCATTTTATAGCTCAAAATTTTAGATTTTGATTTATGCCAAAAAGCATTAGGATATTAATCGGACTAGGCATTTTATTTTTCTCATCCTTACATTTACTTACATTTCTTTAAATCTTGGGCTGGGCCGATACAACTTTTTCCATGTCTGATACCGATGTCGATACCATAACCTTGAGTATTTGTTGATACCTAAACCTAACCAGTTACAAACGTTAGAAAAACGTTCTGAGAACATTAATATAATGGTGAATACAATGTTTTAAGAACGTTTTTAAAACATCCTAAGAACATTAATATCATGGTGAATGCAATGTTTTAATAACGTTTTTAAACTTGTTCATAGAACATTAATATAACAAAAACCGAACCATTCTAGAAACGTTTTTAAAAACGTTCTTGTAAACCAAACAATAACTTTAATACTACGTTTAAAAAACTGGACGCATTTAACGTTCCAAGAACGTTTCAACTGAATGTTTTTGTAACCAGATACAAACGTTAGAAAAACGTTCCTAGAACATTAATATAATGGCAAATGGGACGTTTCAAGAACGGTTTTAAAAACGTCCTTAGAACAATAATATCATGGTGATTGGAATGTTTTAATAACGTTTTGAAACACGTTCTTAGAACATTAACATAACAACAAACCGAACCATTCTAGAAACGTTTTTAAAAACGTTCTTGAAACCAAACAATAACGTTAATACTACGTCTAAAAAACTAGACGTTTGTACTGTGTAAGAACGTTTAAACAATGTTTTTATAACCTGTTACGAACGTTAGAAAAACGTTCTGAGAACATGAATATAATGGTAAATGGAACGTTTCAATAACGTTTTTAAAAACGTTATTAGACCATTAATATAACAACAGACTGAACCTTTCTAAAAACGTTTTTAATAACGTTCTTATAACCACACATTAACGTTAATACCACGTCTAAAAAACTGGACGCTTTTAACGTTGTAAGAACGTTAAAAAAAAACCTTTTCCAAACTTTCGTTAGACGTTCCTGGAACGTTTTTATAACGTAAAATTGTTAGCTGGGGTACTCCCTTCTACAATATTCGATCTGGCCATTTTTGACAATATCGGACTAATATCAATACTGCATATCGGATCGGCTCACCCCAATTTAAATCACCAGAAGATACATTTTTATGCTAACATTTTTAGAATATTCCACTATGCAATGGAAATGTTGTAATGCTTACAATACAATTATAACATTTTCAATGCTACCATTGTAAGAAAGTTACATTGCATACACAATGGTAACGTTTTCAAAGCTACAGTTTTAAAAACTTTACATTACATACACAATAGTAACGTTTTCAATGCTAGGGTATGAAGAACGTTCTGCTCACTATGCAATTAAAACGTTGTCAATGCTACCCTTTTAAGAACGTTACATTACATACACAATGGTAACGTTTTCAATGCTACAGTTTTAAGAACAGTACATTAAATACACAATAGTAACGTTTTCATTACTAGGGTATGAAGAGCGTTCTGCTAACTATGCAAATATAATGTTTGCAATGCTACCATTTGAAGAACGTTACATTACATACACAATAGTAACGTTTTCAATACTAGGGTGTGTAGAACGTTCTGCTAACTATGCAATTAAAACGTTGTCAATGCTACCCTTTTAAGAACGTTACATAACATACACAATGGTAACGTTTTCAATGCTACAGTTTTAAGAACAGTACATTAAATACACAATAGTAACGTTTTCAATACTAGGGTATGAAGAACGTTCTGCTAACTATGCAAATTTAATGTTTGCAATGCTACTGTTTGAAGAACGTTTCATTACATACACAATAGGAACGTTTTCAATGCTAGGGTGTGTAGAACGTTCTGCTAACTATGCAATTAAAACGTTGTCAATGCTACCCTTTTAAGACATTACATTACATACACAATGGTAACGTTTTCAATGCTACAGTTTTAAGAACAGTACATTAAATACACAATAGTAACGTTTTCAATACTAGGGTATGAAGAACGTTCTGCTAACTATGGAAATATAATGTTTGCAATGCTACCGTTTGAAGAACGTTACATTACATACACAATAGTAACGTTTTCAATGCTAGAGTGTGTAGAACGTTCTGCTAACTATGCAATTAAAACGTTGTCAATGCTACCCTTTTAAGAACGTTACATAACATACACAATGGTAACGTTTTCAATGCTACAGTTTTAAGAACAGTACATTAAATACACAATAGTAACGTTTTCAATACTAGGGTATGAAGAACGTTCTGCTAACTATGCAAATATAATGTTTGCAATGCTACCATTTGAAGAACGTTACATTACATACACAATAGTAACGTTTTCAATGCTAGGGTATGAAGAACGTTCTGCTAACTATGCAATTAAAACGTTGTCAATGCAACCCTTTTAAGAACGTTACATAACATACACAATGGTAACGTTTTCAATGCTACAGTTTTAAGAACAGTACATTAAATACACAATAGTAACGTTTTCAATACTAGGGTATGAAGAACGTTCTGCTAACTATGCAAATTTAATGTTTGCAATGCTACCGTTTGAAGAACGTTTCATTACATACACAATAGTAACGTTTTCAATGCTAGGGTGTGTAAAACGTTCTGCTAACAATGCAATTATAACGTTTTCAATGCTACAGTTTTAAGAACGTTACATTACATACACAGTGGTAACGTTTTCCATGCTACAGTTTTAAGAACAGTACATTAAATACACAATAGTAACGTTTTCAATACTAGGGTATGAAGAACGTTCTGCTAACTATGCAAATATAATGTTTGCAATGCTACCATTTGAAGAACGTTACATTACATACACAATAGTAACGTTTTCAATGCTAGGGTGTGTAGAACGTTCTGCTAACTATGCAATTAAAACGTTGTCAATGCTACCCTTTTAAGAACGTTACATAACATACACAATGGTAACGTTTTCAATGCTACAGTTTTAAGAACAGTACATTAAATACACAATAGTAACGTTTTCAATACTAGGGTATGAAGAACGTTCTGCTAACTATGCAAATTTAATGTTTGCAATGCTACCGTTTGAAGAACGTTTCATTACATACACAATAGTAACGTTTTCAATGCTAGGGTGTGTAAAACGTTCTGCTAACAATGCAATTATAACGTTTTCAATGCTACAGTTTTAAGAACGTTACATTACATACACAGTGGTAACGTTTTCCATGCTAGGGTGTGCAGAAAGTCCTGATAACAAAGCAATTATAACGTTTGCAATGCTACCGTTTTAAGAACATTATCTTACATACAAAATGGTAATGTTTTCAATGTTGCCGTTTTAAGAACGTTACATTACATACACAATGGTAACGTTTTCCATGCTAGGGTGTGCAGAATGTTCTGCTAACAAAGCAATTTTAACGTTTGCAATTAGGGATGCACCGATACCACTTTTTTGGAATACAAGTACGAGTACGAGTACTTGCATTTCAGTACTTGCCGATACCGATACCGAGTACTTAATAAAAAAACATGATTTAAATTGACAGGTAACAGCTTTAGTCATATAATTTAACAAAAAAACAAAGGACTAGTTTTCCAGTTTGTTGTAAACTCTGCCTCTTTGGACAACACAAGAGGCATTAACCCCTTACACGCCGCTCAAACATAGACATTTCTCAGACCGTGGTATCGATTCCCGGTATCGGGGGACTTTTAACGAGTACGAGTACTTTAGAAAATGTGGTATCGAGGCCGATACCAGTATCGGTATCGGTGCATCCCTATTTGCAATGCTACCGTTTTAAGAACATTATATTACATACAAAATGGTAATGTTTTCAATGTTGCCGTTTTAAGAACATTACATTACATACGCAATGGTAACGTTTTCCATGCTAGGGTGTGCAGAATGTTCTGATAAAAAAGCAATTATAACATTTTCAATGCTACCGTTTTAAGAACGTTACATGACATACAAAATGGTAATGTTTTCAATGCTACTGTTTTAAGAACGTTACATTACATACACAATGGTAACGTTTTCAATGTTACCGTTTTAAGAACGTTATGTTACATACACAATGGTAACGTTTTCAAGGCGAGGGTGTGCAGAATGTTCTGATAACAAAGCAAATAGAACGTTTGCAATGCTACCGTTTTAAGAATGTTACATTACATACACAATGGTAACGTTTTCAATGTTACCGTTTTAAGAACGTTACATTACATACACAATGGTAACGTTTTTAATGCTAGGGTGTGCAGAATGTTCTGATAACAAAGCAAATAGAACGTTTGCAATGCTACCGTTTTAAGAATGTTACATTACATACACAATGGTAACGTTTTCAATGTTACCGTTTTAAGAACGTTACATTACATACACAATGGTAACGTTTTTAATGCTAGGGTGTGCAGAATGTTCTGATAACAAAGCATATATAACGTTTGCAATGCTACCGTTTTAAGAATGTTACATTACATACAAAATGGTAACGTTTTCAATGTTGCTGTTTTAAGAACGTTACATTACATACACAATGGTAACGTTTGTAATGCTAGGGTATGTAAAACGTTCTGCTAACAATGCATTTATAACATTTGCAATGCTACCGTTTTAAGAACGTTATATTACATACAAAATGGTAACGTTTCCAATGCTAGGGTGTGCAGAACGTTCCGCTAACAATGCAATTATAATGTTTGCAATGCTACTGTTTTAAGAACGTTACATTACATACACAATGGTAACATTTGCAATGCTTGGGTGTGTAGAACGTTCCACTAACAATACAATAAAAACGTTTCTAATGCTAACGTTTTAAGGACGTTTATTAATTGCAGATAATGTTAGGGAAACGTTCTACTAATGTTATTGCAAGAACGTTTTTGGATAACTTTGGGAGAATCTTTACAGAACGTTAGCCAAAGTTATAAGAACGTTCCCTGTTAGCTGGGTCACTGCTGGTGTAATGCATAAAAACACATTTTTACTTTGTGTTCAGCAAACACCTCAACAGAGTTTAATAAGCAGCTAACTGTAACTTAGATTGGTTCAGGTTCATCTGGTGAGTGATTTCTTTCACATTGCTCTGGTCTCTAACTAACGCCATCACCGTTTGAGAGCAGAGAATCCTGCCTGTTTTTCTAAGATTTTGAAAAGAATTTTATTTATTTGCTGTTTTTTATCATTCAAATTTGGTTGGGTGGTTAATAATACATTTTTCTGTGGTCTAAGGAATCTATTAATTAGAGCCGTGATCTGTTGCATATTTACCACTGTAGACTTGGATGGATTCGTGCATCCCACCATTTACTAATTAGCCCTTTTCAGTAATGAGCATTTTACCTTTTAGTTGATTCTCCTCATATTAATCTTTATGTGAACTGATTTCATCTGCAACAAAACAAAAAAGCTATTCCACCGCTTTTACTTTCGTCTCACACAAACTTATAATGAACAATGACATCAGTGACAGTTACGTTTCTTGCCACTATTTAAAGGTGCTGTGTGTAGATTTAAGCGGCCTCCAGTGGTGAGATTGCAAATTGCAACCAACTGCTCAATCCACTGTTCACACTTTCTTTTGAATCACACAGAGAAGCTACGGTAGCCACCACAGGACAAACGTGTCGTCATCTGAGACTACATAGTGATGAAACCCACTCTCTAGAACAGTTTGTCTGTTTAGGGCTACTATAGAAACATGACAAGCTGTGTTAACATGGACAATTGTTCTCGGTTTAAATGTTCAAAACGAATAAAAATGCTCCATGTAAACACCACAATCGAAATAAAAAGGGCCAAACAGATTAAAAATCTAAACTGTTTGAGAGGGGTGGTTTATACCTTTTGTAAACGCTTAAAAGGACATGTAATCACTTCTTCGGATTGATAGCAGAAACTGGGACGCTCTACGCCTGTGCAATCTACTTCTTCGTTTCTTTTTAATGGCGGTTGGCAAACCCACTTAAAGGTGCATTTCCGCCACCTACTGGACTGGAGTGTATGTGCAATGATGTAGAATTGACGTAATGACGTATAACGCAAACAACGCGAGCTTGTCACAAAAGGTGACTGTGTTGTTGCTAAAATTTGATACGAGTAAAGTGATACAAGACAGTGTTGTCCAGTCAGCCCATGATATATACTCTGATCCACAAACGCGTGTGTTTGGACTCGCGGACGGTCTCTGCAGAACCATGAGGTCAAACACGCTTTTTGGGCACACGGGGTTACCAACTGTCCCCGATTAGCCAGGACACTGCATGTTTTTATATTGCTACGCTGGATCTAACCAGTGACTGATACAACAGGCTTCGATTTCATAAAGCGCCACAACCGACAGGCAGATAACAAAATCCTGCAAGAGGGATTTGAGAAATCATACAGAAGCAACTATCGAAATGCTCTCGCGGTACTTTGATGTCATCCACCGTCAGTCCTTGCGGCACCACAAGCAGCAACAGCAGCAGTGCTGATCACAACACCTTTTATCCAATCACAGACCCCCTTAAGCACATTCAGCACCTGTTTAAGAGGGTCAAATAATACAAGTTCATGTTTGCTTTTTTATATAGTCAGTTATTCAGCTGCTTGTGTTAATAAGATCTGCATAGTTACAAAGTTTGGTCCCAATTCTGGAGAGATTGCTGATCCACACCTGCCTAAAACGCCTCAAATCTAAAGGATTGAATAAATTGTTTACTTTATTAGTACATTTTTGCCCTTCTGATTCACTTACTGTAAGTGTGTTTTAATTTATGTTTGTGATATTTGATGTTGAGTCAAGCAAGTGTTTTGTTTTAGACAGGTAATTTAATGGTTTAATAAGGACTGTGTTTAAAGTTGTATTAATAGTTTGTTTATTTACAGCAGGTAGCCTACTTTTATGTATGTTCCCAGGGCATAAGCATTATAAAATAATATTTAATTAGGAGATTAGCTGTCATTTTGACAGATGCCTTAAATACACTGTATATACAAAACCATATCCTCACTGCAGCGACAGGCCACATTTTGTCCTGTATTTCAGGGTGAGTTCTATTTCATAGCTCCAGACCGCCAGAGGCATAAACAGAGTGAAAAATCATGCACTCGCGCATTGGTTATGAGAACTTATTATTTGGTTGTCATCCCATGACCTCATGACACATATAAAAACCTATCACAACGTCATGAACTTTCTCTTTGTCATTCTCGCTTGGTGAGAACTTCTGTGTGCAGCTTATTTGGTCTGGCGATTCGCTCCACACTTAGCTGTTTGCAACTGGATTGGTTTGAGTTGGATTCTATTTGGATTTTGGATTATTGGATTACTCTACTATTGGATCGTTAGGATACATTTTAGCCTCTCGCATCGAGTACCCGCGGTTTTCCCGGGTTCCCTCGTGCGATGCTACTACGCCCGTTTGATAGCTTTGCTCGATGCACCTGTATCACGTGGTCGGCGGATCGCGTTGTGGAACGGTTGCCATGGAGCATGCGTCTTGCTCGCAGTGCCTCACCGCCATGGACATGCTGGACGGACATTACCGCTGCCAGTCATGTCTGGGTAAAGAACATCTGCAGGACACGTTGTCTAACCCCTGCCCGGAATGCAGTATTATGCCTGTCGCGCTGCGTCAACAACGTCTGTTTAACGTTTGTTCACCTGCATCGAGAAATTGAGTCACGTGTGCCCCGACGGACGAAAGTAAACGCAAATGCAAGCATCACGGTGACGGCGAACAACCGAAACTAAAGAAAAAGTCGTCATCTACGCTGGCGAAACGCATGTAGGAGCTGACTGCTACGGTGCAACCGATACAGTCACTGTTGGCGGATCAGCTGCTTCAGCGGCTAACGAATGCCACACGGAGTCTTTTAGTCAGCCTATGTCCGACGCTATGTTGCCTCCTACCCAGTCTTCTCCGCTCCCCTTGGCCAGTGGCAGCGAACCGGGAACGGGAAGTGAGGCGCCCTCCGCAGCACTCTCGTTACGTGACACTTTAAAGAGTGCGCTGGCGAAACTGGAGCTGGATGTCCCAGCGGCGTCTACAGGTCCGACCAACATGTTGTGCTGCTCGGTAACTGGAGTAAAGGATGCACGTCTGCCGCACTGCAAAGATTTAACAGAGGTAGTATCAGCTGCTTTTCAATCAGCATTGTCGTTTCGGCCTGACCGTGTTACCCGCATGCTGGCAGACATGTCCACACCTGACACAGTAGGGCTCGGTTCGATGCCATCTTTAGAGCCCTGTGTGGCTTCTCTCATCATCTCGCCAGATGAAGCCCTGCGACAGGATGTACGCTGTCCTAACAAAGAGTGCAGACATACGGACGACGTACTGGTCAAGACATATAACACAGTGGCCAGACTGGGGCATGTTGGCAACTCAATGGGGCACTTGGTTTTGGCATTACATTCGTCCCTTGATTTCGCCAACCATGATGACACAGTGGCTAGCTTAATGGACACCTCTTTCCAGGCTCTCAGCGCTATAGCCCGTGCAATCGCCCTGCCCCTCCACTACACCGTAGCGCTGCGGGTACACGCTCACACCCTATGCCGATGAGACAACCACCATACCAGCGCCGCCCCAAGCCTTCAGAATTTCCGGCTAGGTGACGTTGACGGACCCGGGTCGACAGTGACAGGTTTTTCCGCACCTCAGACATAACATCCAACGCCTGGCTTCTCGAGACTCTCGAGAAGGGTTACAGACTACAGTTTCGCCGTCGACCTCCCTCTTACACTCAAGTTTGTCATACGTCGGTATCGGACGAACGACAACGCCTCACCTTTATCGTGGAGGTTCAAAGTTTAATGCAGAGGAATGCCATAGAGGAGGTTAACCCTCTGCTGTGTTCGGGAGGTTTCTACTCCCGCTACTTTCTAGTTCCCAAAAAGGATGGAGGGTTCAGACCCATCCTGGATTTAAGGCGCCTAAACAGGTTCTTGAAACTACACAGTCAGTACACTTCTTAGGCATGCATCTGGACTCACGGACGAAGTGCGCCTCTCTTACCGACGCCAGGAGGTCGGTGATACACCACACCCTACAGAGTGTCCGCTTGGGACACCGGATACCTTACATTCGTCTGCTGAGACTGGCGGGTCTGCTCACTGCAGCGTCCACAGTGATCCGCTTAGGTCTGCTTCACCTACGCCCTTTTCAGCGATGGCTGATCGCTCTTCGCCTATCAGCAGTCCACAACCGTCGAACCCTTGTATTAATCTCAGGGTCCGGTTATCTTTCCCTTGCCCGGTGGCGGCAGGACGATTTTCTATGGTCGGGTGTCTGGATGGGTTCACCCTCGTCGTGCAGAGAGGTGATCACGACGGACGCCTCCCTTTCAGGCTGGGGCAGCGTGTGGCAACATCAAGGTGTGAATGGCCTGTGGGAGCCGCATCTACTGAGGTGTCACATCAATGTTCTAGATCTACAAGCGGTTTTCCTGACACTCAAGCACTTCGAAACTGCTCTGATGGGAAAACACGTTCTGGTCAGGACGGACATCACGTCGGTAGTGTTCCATATTAATCACCAGGGCGGCATGAGATCACTGCCTTCTCTGCGCCTGACACAGAAACTCCTGACTTGGGCAGAGCCGCGTCTGCTCCCTGCGGGCGACACACGTTCCCGGCCGCCTCAACACTGCAGCAGATTCACTGTCTCGGGGGGGACCGAGGCCGACGGACTGGCAACTGCACAAAGAGGTTGTGCAGAGGATTTGGCATACATACGGCAAGGCGACAGTGGATCTGTTCGTCTCCAGAGACACGACTCACTGCCCTCTGTGGTTCTCGGAATGGACGGAGCACGGATCGCTGGGCAGAGATGCCCTGGCTCACGAGTGGCCGGATTCAGTACTGTATGCTTTTCCACCGACAGCTCTGATCTGGGCGGTACTCAGCCGGGTCCGAGAGAAAAGACACAAGGTACTTCTGATTGCTCCCAAATGGCCGAGCATGCCATGGTTTCATTTGCTTCTGGCTCTCACGACAGGACCGACCAGTCCGCTGCCCCTGAGGAAGGACTTGCTGTCCCAGATGGAGGGCTCCTTGTGGCACCCCTGCCCGGAGAGGCTGAAACTCTGGGTTTGGCCGCTAGGAGGAGTCGGGACTCTTGGCCTGTTCAGACAGGGTCAAACACACTGTTCTGAATGCTCGTGCATTATCCACTAGGACGATGTACGACAACAGATGGAAGCTGTTTGTCACTTGGTGTACGGAAAGAGCGCTGGACCCATATGGCTTGATAATCAGCGCGGCACAAGGCTCAGTGTGCTCTTCGTTTATTAATTATCACCTGAAATAAACGCACAGTGATATTATGTAGGTTAGATTGCATTTCTGTCAAGAGATCCTCCCAAAATATACACCCTGCACCTTTAAGATTAGCTTTAAAGAGTAGATTTCCCTACACTAAAAAAGCTTTAATGGATGCAAGTGATATTCATTTTTTATTGTAACTAAAAATACATTTTCCCACCTCAGGCATGAAATTCTAATCAATATTGAGTGTTTTTTTCCACTTGGACTTGGACCCTGTTTAAATATGATTTAAAAAGATTTTCAAGTAAATTCTTGTAGAAGCTTTTCAATGAGATGTCAGTAGTTGTATGGGGCCACCATTCGTCAAACTTTTTATGACCCCCTCCCCCACCCGGTGACAGTTGCTGTCTGACAGGTCGTTTTTATGACCCCTTGACAGATGGCGTTTTATGACCCCATGACAGATGGCGTTTTATGACCCCATGACAGATGGTGTTTTGACAGGTTGTGTTTTATGACCCTTAACAGATGGTTTTATGACAGTTTGTGTTTTATGACTCCTTAACAGATGGTGTTTTGACAGTTTGTGTTTTATGACTTCTTTGACAGATCGTGTTTGGCAGGGGGCGGGACCATCAATCAAAATCTGTACAAGTTGTCAACTTTAGACAGAAAGTATTTAATGGGTTTATGACGGGTCATTTAGAGTGATTGTTTTTCCTGAGTGTGTTTTATGTCAAGCGTATGGTGTCATGTTTAATGACGGCTCGTGTTTCGACATTTTGCAGTTTATTGACATTTGATGTCAGATCTCAAACATCCTCACTCCTTTCGCACAAGACATGCATTCTTTCACAGGGGTGCGTGTTGTAAAGCGATTAAAGATTTCTAAAACTCAATGTTGGTAAAACAATCCCCCATTACGGTGTCAAAAAAGTAAAATGTTTATTTTAGATTTAGACAAATCATGAACAATGCTACGATTAAAACATTTGTTTGTAACATCACAAGTTATTTAATGAAATATTCCGTATACGTGTATAGTTTAAGCAATGATCTGAGCCATAACCTTCGGAGCCGGCAATACTACAATCTTTAGACGAAAGTCTAAACTAAATACAATTTTAAACGATTCATGAGTTCCGTGAATCTTTTCATAACCTGCACTATAGTTTCACGCGTATTAAAGATCCGGCGGTGTCTGACAAAGCGCCGGGTGAGCGTTCATATCTGCCATTTTAAAATAATGTTAATAAATGTAATGCTGTCCACTATGGCAAAATAGGTTTTTATTTTAGATTTACGGGAAACTTTAACCAAGTCTCTGATTAAGACATGTGTATACACAGATGGTGACAGAGAAACTTATATATGACGTTAATAAACTTTTAAATGTTTTTAAGAAGTATTCACCCCATTTTGGGGTTTTATTTTTAATTAAAGGCTTCTTAAAACATGTGTGAATATGTGTATATTATACAAAGAGTCTTATATTGTCTGCTCTGACAAAAATAAAGTATTTTTTAGATTTAGGGGAATTGACTGCGTGTGTCTTATAAATACAACTTGATAATACGTTTGTTTTGTAAAGAGACTTCTTTAAAGTCACGCAAGAATAAAATCTTTTAGTTGTAATGGTAAACATTAAATATACTATTATCTATTTAACTATAAGCTATATTTTTTCTGATCAACCTCAAAGTTTTTGATGTTGAGCTTATGACCGTGTGTGATAGATATTTCACAGCAGGGTCGGTTTGTAATCTAGGTAGAGTCTTTTAAAACTGTAGTGGTAAAATGTAATATGGTAACTCTGTCAAAAAAAAAAAGTAAAAGGTTTATTTTAGATCATAATCTATTTTATGGCAAACATTACTGTATCTAAAAGTTTTTAACAACACAATTTATTTAATGAAATACGCAGTATGTGTATAGCAATGAATTGTACCAAAAACCCCGTAGGTCGACATTTCTTTAGACTAAATCCTATTTATTTTAAACTATATAAAAGTTTAATCTTTTCAGACATAGTATTCTGATCACAACATTAGATCGCGCTCCGGCGTTTACAAACATACGCGGATGAATGTTCATATCCACCGTTAAGAAACTTTTAAACGATTAAAAACACTTTCATATCATCTTCTGGGTTTTGTTTTAAATTAATGATATCTTAAAACCAACTGGGAATATGTGTTTATTACACAATAAAATGTAATTATGGCCGCTCCGGTATAATAGGGGTTTTATTTTAGATTTGGGACTTTCTTTAACCAAGTCTCTGATTAAAACATGTGAATGCGTGCACCAAAGTTGTCAGATAACGTAGACTGAGGCGCACATATATCTGGTGTTAAGAGCCTTTTAAACGTTTTAAGACATTTCACACCCTATTTTCAGTTTAATTCATTAATGTCATCTAATATCGAAGTGTGTACATGTCTATTTACGATAAATGTAACACGGTACGTATTGTCAAAATAAAAGGTTTCTTGAACATGTTATTCCAGTGTGTGGTTCTTGTCTTGCGAGTGTTCGACATATTTAGTGATGTGGAAAAAGTTTGTTGTTTGGACGAACAGTTTCACTCTCTCTCTCTCTCTCTCTCTCTCTCTCTCTCTCTCTCTCTCTCTCTCTCTCTCTCTCTCTATCACCAGTCCGCTATCAACCAGCAGACAACCCCCCCCCAGATGTCTGGACAGAGGGAGTGTTGGTAAAATAAAAGAAACTCAGCCCCCATTGACAAAAAGTAATAGGTTTTATTTTAGATTTCAGGCTTCATTACTCAGATACAGATTAAAGCAGGTTATTTCTTATTCATAATTTAAAGAAACTTAGAAGTTTTAAGACATTTCATCACACATCCTATGATGACATAAACCCTTGTGTTAGCCCTTAGAGGACAACAAAACGGGTGCAAATATTATTTATCAACGTCTGATGTTGTTATAAACCAGGTTGTCACATACGTGACAACAATCATTGCTTTAAAGACAAAACATTTAACAAATTTGACATTTTGTTAAACATGGTTGTGCGTCCATAAACACAACAGCAGCTAGGACATGGCTCTACATAATATTAAAATCACGGGCTTACGTTAAATAGGTAAACCTTAATTTTTACTAAATAAAATAAAAATAAACTATTTGAACATCTTAACCGACATTAGGTTAGGTTTAAGATGAATCAGTGTCTATAGCTTTACGAATTACATCGTAAAACCCCCCAGAGGATATGGTATGTGTGTGTGTGTGCGCGTGTGTGTGTGCAATGGATGTTATCACGTGGTGCGGACCAGAGTCGTATAATAATAGAGTTACGACACTCACATAGACGTCCGTTGTAAGAATGGAATGCGGAAGTAACAGCGTTTCATGTAGTGACCGGTAGTGACGCATAGTTCCAAACGCAGCACTGAAGCCCATTCATTTCAATGGCACCTGCTGGTAAATCGATGAAATTACCGTTTCTCCTTACATTTTCGGACATTTCATTAATATAGTCAACAACAGTGATATTTTATGAACTCTGCTGTAGGTAATGATTATCGTTAATAATAACTAGTAAATTTTTTATATTTTAATGAGTTGTGTATACTGTGTGAATAATAAAGATTTAATGGTTTAATATTTTATTACTGGTGGCCATCTACTTTTTACTTATCTTTTGTATATATTATGAGTAACACTAGGGGGCAACAGCGACAAGCTAAATGCCTTATAAGAAAGTCACACTGCTTCACAATGCTGCTATGTTTCTCATTGTGTTTGGTAAGTAATACGAGTGATGTATCCTCGAAAATCATGTATGATTATATTAACATTTAATGTGAATTTAAAATATGAATTTAGTGTGTTTCTGTTATGCTTCACTGTTACAAATAACCGCGTTGGCGATCTTTTTTGTGATTTTTAATATAGTAAAAGTGTAGGAATTATGTTTTTAGCAGATTGATAGCCATTTATATAGCCATATTTTGCTACAAAAATAAAAGATAAACTGTGTTGCTGTAGTTGGTATAGATAACCACAGTTATATTTGGGTCACACTGTTTATCTTTATTAACTGATTTACTGTATTTCCATCACTCCCTAGTAAAAAAAACGTTATAAACACAGTAAGTATAGTGATCAATTCCCATTACAAGCTAATATTTACCTAAAATAGCTGAAAACCTATGCAAACAGATTGACAGCCCTGCTTGGTTTGGAACTGTAGAACGTTACATGAATCACGTGACCGCGCGGCGGCGAGATCAAAGCGTTTCGTAACTCTGTTATTATACGACTCTGGTGCGGACCAAACGACCAACGCTGCGGGGGTTGTGAAGCGAAGAATGAGTTCTGAACACAGAACCTTTACCAAAAACGTAACACGGATTAACACATCACAGAACAATTTGAACAACCGTGTCGGATTCGTACACACCAGAGGTCTGTTTTATGTTTTGCAGAAACTGTGGAAACTTTTGATGCTGCCAAGGTGTCCGAGTTCGCAAACAAACTATCAAACGCAACGCGGCGGAAACAGTGGACACGAGCCTTTTGTTGCTGAGAAGGCGATTGAACTCAGAAACAAACAAGCAAGCAAAGTTGTCTACGAAACTACAGATTCTTGAAAAAGATGTCACAAAGATCATTCGAACGACTACGCAATGGCCAGATGGGGTATGTGTACGGGACCGACCTTTTTAAAGATATGCTTAAAAAGAACTACAAGCGCGAGATGTCCAATCTACTATGTACTGTGATATACAAAGAGGCCAATGTGTGCATGCCTCCAAACTATTGCGAATCTAACGCCGGTCGTGTAACCAGACTCAAGGAAAAACAGATGGTGTGAAAATTATAGATGGAACTCTTAATAACATGGTACAGGCCCAAGAGGAACCCCGTGTGATTATTAGAAAGGCCCTAGAGATATTTTATGAATGTGACGAGGCCGAGTTCTACATCATCAATATCATACTTATGTCGGCCTTTGTAATTGACGTATGCATTGATATCTTTGTAAAGAAACGAGAAATTAATGTGTGTGAAATCATAGAAAATGCCGTAGATTTCATGTTTGAAAAGGGTCTTGGATCATGCATGCACTATCTATGGTATCTAGATAATATCATAACGGTTAATGATGACTAAAAAACCAAACCTGTGAGCCAATGGTATATTTTACGCAAGTTTTACAGTTGTTTTTTAGTTTTACCAAAAGTTTTAATCTGATTTTATTTTTTACTCAACATTATGATTGATAAACCATGTCCGTCAACAAATGTATACTTTAACAAAAACTACGTTCTAGTAGTTTCAATGTATGGTAACTGGTGGTTTTTCATCATTGATTTTGTATACTGCTTATGTTTTTGTATGTTTTGCTGTACCGGTTTCATAAAAACAAAATATACAAGGATTTTTTTTGGTCTTAATGTCTGTTGCTACCATAAGATACAAACATTAGAACATTTAGACATCTTGTTCAGACAACGTGTGACATTGCTCATTCTTCATATGTTTTTGCAACACCACACAGAGAAACGTGAAAGATTGATAGAAATTACATGTGACTACATCACATGTCTTTCAGAGGCGTAAAATAAAGTCCCCAATGTTAGTATGGGATGCTAAAACAGCACAGGCACAAGCTGATCCTAATTTTGATACCTGACGTCTGTCACATAGTCAAAGCTCATATACTTCATGTCTCTACGAATCCTGACAGAGTTTTAGTTTCATATACACAACACATCAAATGTAAACCACGGTAAACTAAATACATTTGACAGCAAAGATCTCTAATTTTCTGACAACCCCCAAAAAAGATGATGGGGTCATCATCAAACATCACTCACTTTTAAGGTACCGAAAGGTTTTTGTTTATTTTAGTTTAACTCAACACTGAAATTTTAGTTTAAGCACACAGAAATGCACAGATTTTACGTTTTAAGTATACATGTGTACATCACATTGCGATTTCAGTCTCAACTAGATCGATGATCTATCAATATTAGCCACAATGTTGTTTGTATGCTTGCTCTGATTTCACAAAACATCCATTTACATTCAAAACCTATGGATTCAACGCCTTAAAGTCATCATTTTTATTTCGTTCACATCAACAGCACCAATATTTTTGAATGTGCAAACTGATTTAATTCGTTTTAAACATGTTTGTGCGGTTTCGGTCTAGATTTTATAGAAAACTTCAGAACATGACACCGTTTTAACATTTACAAAATGAAACATTATACTTTTAAGTGTCCCCCATGAGTATATGTTGCTGCGACAAATACTTTTGATTGTTTGGAAATTATATGATTGCAGAGAAACAACGCAAAAGTTTTGAACGTTAACATAATTTATAGGCGTCCTGATTTTTAAAAACAGTAAGATGTAATGTTTCTTACACACAGATCTAAACACATCACAAGTCTGAATGTTTAATAACATAAAAACCTGTATGTAAAGGGTTGTTGGCGTATTTTAGACACAAGCTGTTTATCTTCATCTTTAAACAAATGTGTATGACAAAAGTTGTTCTGCCTGAACTGACACTAAGGGTCGATGCCGAAATGTTAAATCTAAGTATTTGCAAAACAACCTGCACCAACATATAGATGTTTTCAATCTAATGGTAACGGTTTTAAATGTGATCAAACTATTTCAAACAGCACCAAGTTGTAGATGGTTGCGACTTAATTTACAGGGTTTTAACACACATTACTGCTTTGTCACGGGGTGTTTCATCGCATTGCTGATACATGCAACAGACTCTCAAGTTTTATGTTAAAAGGATTACTAAATAAAAACCTAAGCATTTTGTATTATGTTGGCACTGATGATTTTACAAGTTTACAGGTTCAAACATTTTTGCTATATTCGCCGTGAAAGATTTAGTAAATAAATCTAAAACATACACAGGGTTGAGGCGGTCCCTTAATCTTCTAACACGATTTTCAAGAGATTACCAACATGTATGATGTACTAACTGTCAGGGGATCTGTGATATTATTTTCTGAAGTAATTAGCTATCTAAGGGGGCTACTGCACAATAACTTATGCGATAAAGAGTTTGTTACATAACCTATAGAAACGAAACAAGATAAATTACAAAGTCACTGGCATGAGGTTTACACTTAAACAAATCACGCAGATGTTTAAAGTGAAGTTGTTACGCCCAGAGAGGAATGTCCCTAACTCCAGGACTCCTATCTCCGCCTATCCATTACAGTCATTAAATCGGCGCCAGTATGATTCATTCAAACACAATCGCCTAACAAGTTTCAAGAAACTATGGACTCCTACTGCTACACCAACACATTAGCGCTACCCCACCCCAGAGCAATTATGAGAGAACCTGCAGCTGGACCTGTGCACTCAATAAGTCCACCATAGTATCTGATGGCGGACCATCAACCTACAACAACAACACAACCCTTTGTACGGCTCAAGTAATGTCTGATGATGTTCCAATGGACCGGTGCCCCCAAGAAGGATCCGACAAAGCCTGATGAATCGATATACATTGCGTGTATCGATTCCACAGACTGTTTGGCTTCAAGATCATGAAATAGTCGTAGTGATACATCTGTTACAAACTTGATGACAAAAAGCTAATGGCGATCTATAGAATATTTAGAGACTATTACCTGTGTGGTTTGTGTGTATTTACAATATCAAATAATAATCAAATTGCTGTTTGTGAAATTATTGAACAGATCGTGAAAAACGTTGTGATATTTCTACACTACAATGATAACATATGATGTATTTCTTTTACTTGATGAGAAATAAAAAATATGTACCACTTTAAACATCTGCGTGATTTGTTTAAGTGTAAACCTCATGCCAGTGACTTTGTAATTTATCTTGTTTCGTTTCTATAGGTTATGTAACAAACTCTTTATCGCATAAGTTATTGTGCAGTAGCCCCCTTAGATAGCTAATTACTTCAGAAAATAATATCACAGATCCCCTGACAGTTAGTACATCATACATGTTGGTAATCTCTTGAAAATCGTGTTAGAAGATTAAGGGACCGCCTCAACCCTGTGTATGTTTTAGATTTATTTACTAAATCTTTCACGGCGAATATAGCAAAAATGTTTGAACCTGTAAACTTGTAAAATCATCAGTGCCAACATAATACAAAATGCTTAGGTTTTTATTTAGTAATCCTTTTAACATAAAACTTGAGAGTCTGTTGCATGTATCAGCAATGCGATGAAACACCCCGTGACAAAGCAGTAATGTGTGTTAAAACCCTGTAAATTAAGTCGCAACCATCTACAACTTGGTGCTGTTTGAAATAGTTTGATCACATTTAAAACCGTTACCATTAGATTGAAAACATCTATATGTTGGTGCAGGTTGTTTTGCAAATACTTAGATTTAACATTTCGGCATCGACCCTTAGTGTCAGTTCAGGCAGAACAACTTTTGTCATACACATTTGTTTAAAGATGAAGATAAACAGCTTGTGTCTAAAATACGCCAACAACCCTTTACATACAGGTTTTTATGTTATTAAACATTCAGACTTGTGATGTGTTTAGATCTGTGTGTAAGAAACATTACATCTTACTGTTTTTAAAAATCAGGACGCCTATAAATTATGTTAACGTTCAAAACTTTTGCGTTGTTTCTCTGCAATCATATAATTTCCAAACAATCAAAAGTATTTGTCGCAGCAACATATACTCATGGGGGACACTTAAAAGTATAATGTTTCATTTTGTAAATGTTAAAACGGTGTCATGTTCTGAAGTTTTCTATAAAATCTAGACCGAAACCGCACAAACATGTTTAAAACGAATTAAATCAGTTTGCACATTCAAAAATATTGGTGCTGTTGATGTGAACGAAATAAAAATGATGACTTTAAGGCGTTGAATCCATAGGTTTTGAATGTAAATGGATGTTTTGTGAAATCAGAGCAAGCATACAAACAACATTGTGGCTAATATTGATAGATCATCGATCTAGTTGAGACTGAAATCGCAATGTGATGTACACATGTATACTTAAAACGTAAAATCTGTGCATTTCTGTGTGCTTAAACTAAAATTTCAGTGTTGAGTTAAACTAAAATAAACAAAAACCTTTCGGTACCTTAAAAGTGAGTGATGTTTGATGATGACCCCATCATCTTTTTTGGGGGTTGTCAGAAAATTAGAGATCTTTGCTGTCAAATGTATTTAGTTTACCGTGGTTTACATTTGATGTGTTGTGTATATGAAACTAAAACTCTGTCAGGATTCGTAGAGACATGAAGTATATGAGCTTTGACTATGTGACAGACGTCAGGTATCAAAATTAGGATCAGCTTGTGCCTGTGCTGTTTTAGCATCCCATACTAACATTGGGGACTTTATTTTACGCCTCTGAAAGACATGTGATGTAGTCACATGTAATTTCTATCAATCTTTCACGTTTCTCTGTGTGGTGTTGCAAAAACATATGAAGAATGAGCAATGTCACACGTTGTCTGAACAAGATGTCTAAATGTTCTAATGTTTGTATCTTATGGTAGCAACAGACATTAAGACCAAAAAAAATCCTTGTATATTTTGTTTTTATGAAACCGGTACAGCAAAACATACAAAAACATAAGCAGTATACAAAATCAATGATGAAAAACCACCAGTTACCATACATTGAAACTACTAGAACGTAGTTTTTGTTAAAGTATACATTTGTTGACGGACATGGTTTATCAATCATAATGTTGAGTAAAAAATAAAATCAGATTAAAACTTTTGGTAAAACTAAAAAACAACTGTAAAACTTGCGTAAAATATACCATTGGCTCACAGGTTTGGTTTTTTAGTCATCATTAACCGTTATGATATTATCTAGATACCATAGATAGTGCATGCATGATCCAAGACCCTTTTCAAACATGAAATCTACGGCATTTTCTATGATTTCACACACATTAATTTCTCGTTTCTTTACAAAGATATCAATGCATACGTCAATTACAAAGGCCGACATAAGTATGATATTGATGATGTAGAACTCGGCCTCGTCACATTCATAAAATATCTCTAGGGCCTTTCTAATAATCACACGGGGTTCCTCTTGGGCCTGTACCATGTTATTAAGAGTTCCATCTATAATTTTCACACCATCTGTTTTTCCTTGAGTCTGGTTACACGACCGGCGTTAGATTCGCAATAGTTTGGAGGCATGCACACATTGGCCTCTTTGTATATCACAGTACATAGTAGATTGGACATCTCGCGCTTGTAGTTCTTTTTAAGCATATCTTTAAAAAGGTCGGTCCCGTACACATACCCCATCTGGCCATTGCGTAGTCGTTCGAATGATCTTTGTGACATCTTTTTCAAGAATCTGTAGTTTCGTAGACAACTTTGCTTGCTTGTTTGTTTCTGAGTTCAATCGCCTTCTCAGCAACAAAAGGCTCGTGTCCACTGTTTCCGCCGCGTTGCGTTTGATAGTTTGTTTGCGAACTCGGACACCTTGGCAGCATCAAAAGTTTCCACAGTTTCTGCAAAACATAAAACAGACCTCTGGTGTGTACGAATCCGACACGGTTGTTCAAATTGTTCTGTGATGTGTTAATCCGTGTTACGTTTTTGGTAAAGGTTCTGTGTTCAGAACTCATTCTTCGCTTCACAACCCCCGCAGCGTTGGTCGTTTGGTCCGCACCACGTGATAACATCCATTGCACACACACACGCGCACACACACACACATACCATATCCTCTGGGGGGTTTTACGATGTAATTCGTAAAGCTATAGACACTGATTCATCTTAAACCTAACCTAATGTCGGTTAAGATGTTCAAATAGTTTATTTTTATTTTATTTAGTAAAAATTAAGGTTTACCTATTTAACGTAAGCCCGTGATTTTAATATTATGTAGAGCCATGTCCTAGCTGCTGTTGTGTTTATGGACGCACAACCATGTTTAACAAAATGTCAAATTTGTTAAATGTTTTGTCTTTAAAGCAATGATTGTTGTCACGTATGTGACAACCTGGTTTATAACAACATCAGACGTTGATAAATAATATTTGCACCCGTTTTGTTGTCCTCTAAGGGCTAACACAAGGGTTTATGTCATCATAGGATGTGTGATGAAATGTCTTAAAACTTCTAAGTTTCTTTAAATTATGAATAAGAAATAACCTGCTTTAATCTGTATCTGAGTAATGAAGCCTGAAATCTAAAATAAAACCTATTACTTTTTGTCAATGGGGGCTGAGTTTCTTTTATTTTACCAACACTCCCTCTGTCCAGACATCTGGGGGGGGGTTGTCTGCTGGTTGATAGCGGACTGGTGATAGAGAGAGAGAGAGAGAGAGAGAGAGAGAGAGAGAGAGAGAGAGAGAGAGAGAGAGAGAGAGAGAGAGAGAGAGAGAGAGAGACTGAAACTGTTCGTCCAAACAACAAACTTTTTCCACATCACTAAATATGTCGAACACTCGCAAGACAAGAACCACACACTGGAATAACATGTTCAAGAAACCTTTTATTTTGACAATACGTACCGTGTTACATTTATCGTAAATAGACATGTACACACTTCGATATTAGATGACATTAATGAATTAAACTGAAAATAGGGTGTGAAATGTCTTAAAACGTTTAAAAGGCTCTTAACACCAGATATATGTGCGCCTCAGTCTACGTTATCTGACAACTTTGGTGCACGCATTCACATGTTTTAATCAGAGACTTGGTTAAAGAAAGTCCCAAATCTAAAATAAAACCCCTATTATACCGGAGCGGCCATAATTACATTTTATTGTGTAATAAACACATATTCCCAGTTGGTTTTAAGATATCATTAATTTAAAACAAAACCCAGAAGATGATATGAAAGTGTTTTTAATCGTTTAAAAGTTTCTTAACGGTGGATATGAACATTCATCCGCGTATGTTTGTAAACGCCGGAGCGCGATCTAATGTTGTGATCAGAATACTATGTCTGAAAAGATTAAACTTTTATATAGTTTAAAATAAATAGGATTTAGTCTAAAGAAATGTCGACCTACGGGGTTTTTGGTACAATTCATTGCTATACACATACTGCGTATTTCATTAAATAAATTGTGTTGTTAAAAACTTTTAGATACAGTAATGTTTGCCATAAAATAGATTATGATCTAAAATAAACCTTTTACTTTTTTTTTTGACAGAGTTACCATATTACATTTTACCACTACAGTTTTAAAAGACTCTACCTAGATTACAAACCGACCCTGCTGTGAAATATCTATCACACACGGTCATAAGCTCAACATCAAAAACTTTGAGGTTGATCAGAAAAAATATAGCTTATAGTTAAATAGATAATAGTATATTTAATGTTTACCATTACAACTAAAAGATTTTATTCTTGCGTGACTTTAAAGAAGTCTCTTTACAAAACAAACGTATTATCAAGTTGTATTTATAAGACACACGCAGTCAATTCCCCTAAATCTAAAAAATACTTTATTTTTGTCAGAGCAGACAATATAAGACTCTTTGTATAATATACACATATTCACACATGTTTTAAGAAGCCTTTAATTAAAAATAAAACCCCAAAATGGGGTGAATACTTCTTAAAAACATTTAAAACTTTTAAATGTTTTTAAGAAGTATTCACCCCATTTTGGGGTTTTATTTTTAATTATTAACGTCATATATAAGTTTCTCTGTCACCATCTGTGTATACACATGTCTTAATCAGAGACTTGGTTAAAGTTTCCCGTAAATCTAAAATAAAAACCTATTTTGCCATAGTGGACAGCATTACATTTATTAACATTATTTTAAAATGGCAGATATGAACGCTCACCCGGCGCTTTGTCAGACACCGCCGGATCTTTAATACGCGTGAAACTATAGTGCAGGTTATGAAAAGATTCACGGAACTCATGAATCGTTTAAAATTGTATTTAGTTTAGACTTTCGTCTAAAGATTGTAGTATTGCCGGCTCCGAAGGTTATGGCTCAGATCATTGCTTAAACTATACACGTATACGGAATATTTCATTAAATAACTTGTGATGTTACAAACAAATGTTTTAATCGTAGCATTGTTCATGATTTGTCTAAATCTAAAATAAACATTTTACTTTTTTGACACCGTAATGGGGGATTGTTTTACCAACATTGAGTTTTAGAAATCTTTAATCGCTTTACAACACGCACCCCTGTGAAAGAATGCATGTCTTGTGCGAAAGGAGTGAGGATGTTTGAGATCTGACATCAAATGTCAATAAACTGCAAAATGTCGAAACACGAGCCGTCATTAAACATGACACCATACGCTTGACATAAAACACACTCAGGAAAAACAATCACTCTAAATGACCCGTCATAAACCCATTAAATACTTTCTGTCTAAAGTTGACAACTTGTACAGATTTTGATTGATGGTCCCGCCCCCTGCCAAACACGATCTGTCAAAGAAGTCATAAAACACAAACTGTCAAAACACCATCTGTTAAGGAGTCATAAAACACAAACTGTCATAAAACCATCTGTTAAGGGTCATAAAACACAACCTGTCAAAACACCATCTGTCATGGGGTCATAAAACGCCATCTGTCATGGGGTCATAAAACGCCATCTGTCAAGGGGTCATAAAAACGACCTGTCAGACAGCAACTGTCACCGGGTGGGGGAGGGGGTCATAAAAAGTTTGACGAATGGTGGCCCCATACAACTACTGATGTCCCTAGTTTGATATCATTTATTGCATGTAGAATTTTTTTTTTAATGCTCACCATTTGAATACCAAATCAGGTCATGAAAACTGTATCTAACATTGGTCTTCATATCTTATCACAAAATATGCGTTAACATTAGAATTTAATCAGGCTTTCATATTTTTTCAGACTGTCCTGTAAATTCTGCACACAGCAAAACAAACTTTGACCTAATTTGTCGTTTTATCACCAAAATATTAATAAAAACTATCAAATAACAGGGTTGAACTCAGCATAACGGGGTTGAAAATGATAACAGGGTTGAAGTGATGATCATCATTTAATATAGCATGGATTTCTTACCTGTAAAATTAATGATATCACATTCAATAAAATTGTATTTTATTAAAGTTGGCAAAAACAAACAAACATTTTAATAAGTATTTAACATTAAATCAAAAGAATTAAGGATTAATTGATCAAAAACATCAATCGATCTTTCAATTTGGTTTTATTGAACATAAAATACCATAATCGATTATTTCTAACAGGTCACATAACAATATAACAAGTCTACAATTGAGAACTCTACTAAAAAGTGTCAAATTTTCAACCCCGTCACAACGATTCAACCCTGTTATAATAAAAATGTGACGGGGTTGAATGTGACGGGGTTGAAGTTTTTGCCTAACAGTAGCTGTAACTCCGTACTTAACTAAGACAGTAGCATCACATGGCATTTAGGAAATCATACAAGTTTAATGTTTTGCAAAACTATTATTTAATTTTTCTTAAACCGTTGTTTACTATCATTTAGTAATACAACAGAGTTGAAATGTTGAGCCTGACAATCTTAATCTGACAGTGAAAAACATGAAATAAACGTAAGAAAAGATTCTGACACTTGCCTTTCTTTGCAGCATGTTCTTCAAGAGACTTGTGTGATATCACTTTCTGGGTGTGATGCCACAGGGATTGATCCGTTATTTTTATAGGGGGTTAAATAGTATGGCGTGACGGGGTTGAAAACAAACTGGAGGACGTGTATAAATATTGCAATTTCATATATAATTAATGCATTTTTATATACATATGTATATTTTAGTTAAAGTAAACCCACGTATGATTAAATTAGCAGTAACTATTTTGCATTAATTGCAGTCTTTATTTGTTTGATATTCAATGAAAATGTAATGATGGTTAGTGGGGACATGCAAGTATGCTTGTTGTCTACTACTTCGGCAACCCATATCTATAAATTAAAATAAAATAAAAGCATTTTTTGTTGCATTATAATGCAAAGGCACCTGGTTCTATTAATTGATTGCGTTAAAATGCATTTTGTGATTTCCTTTAATTAAAAATCTTTGAAGTAAGTTTGGGGGACTTAAAGGGCACCCAATTCAGAGAATCACCCAATAATTGACGACGTGCCGTTAAATTATTGGACAATAATGCAGGCCCAAGGTCAGCGGATATCAAAATGTAAGACAATATACAATAAATATGTAACAGTTATATGTCTACAGTTGACGAGAATCATTCCATATATTATATACAGTGAAGTCATAAAAGTGTGCGCTTGTTTATCATTTATCACCACTGGGAGCGCGCGACGCTGCTGATCGTAAACACAAGGAAGAATGTGATCGTGACGTCACTTCCGCAGGAGACTTTTTCTATGTGTTGGTGAAGTGATCATCAAGCTTTGAGTTCAAAGTCTCTGATCTTTGTTATTATTATTTTTGATGTGTTGATGGCGTCCGGATCACAGTGAGTGTTTTATTGTGTTTGTGACAGAAGCGCGTAATACTTCGATAATATTATATATATGCTATTGTGCCGAAGCTTTATTTGCTTTATTCATGTAACTCTGTAGTCTTAATGCGCTAAAATGCTGTGACTGTTTCACTCCATAAACTATAGTTAGTGCTTGGTTTGTAAGATCTTTTTAACTTTAACACGTTTATCAGTATTGATGATGGGTTCATACAGTTTGTCTGATGAGGTCGGTAGGTACGGTGTCACAAGAACCCATAGATATGTACATATATATGTCAAGAACCGACAGCGCCTGAATAATGCAATGCGTTTTGGTTTGACAATTTGTCCGACTTTTGTCGGCGATGCAGCCGCTTCTCCATCACATGTAACATCAAAGGCTGCGTTTACACTTGGCATTAACATGCGACCTGTATCCGGATGTTGTCCACATACACATTGAAAAGACAAGTGTAAACGCGTCTGTGATCGGAATGTTATCCGATCTGTGTGTCCTGATGCAGAGGTAGTCGAGGACGCTTTGTGATCGGATCTCAGTGTAATGTAAACGCAATCCAGCCATCGTATCTGCATTTACAGGTCAACGTCACAAAAAACCCCGCCCACTATCATCTCCTCTCACTGTCAAAAATAAAGGACGTTAGGTCATGGAGCGCAGGTGAGAGACGCATACATTCATATTTGTGGAGCAATGAAAGCTACGCTTAAAAGTATCTTAATAAATCGATATTCAAAAGCATTTTAACACTGCTGACTGTATTTAAGTTATTCAGGCATATGTTATATGTTCCTATTCATAGAGAGATTTAATATTTAATGGCAGAATTCAGGATCGTTATAATGTTTGAGTTTCCATGGCGACATATCAACGTGAATGTTCCGCTTGTTTCTGGTCAATCGGCTGTTTCTGTCTCATTTAACACATTTTAAGTTACTTTAAAACACGTGCAAACCATAATAACATTAACCAAATACATTTATTCAGTGTTGGTTTTATGCAAGGTTACTTATATGTGTTTGTAAATTACATTACTTCTTACGCACTATGAACAGGAAATTTAGGAAATTTTTAGCTCTTTTAATTAAATCATATTAAAATTACCAGGAAACATAACTAACAACAGTTTATGGTTAAAATATAAATATACATATAAGTTTAGGCAGAGGCAAAAGCCCGTTATTAGGGCAGAATAAAACAGTGGAGTCGGTCATGTTTCACACGGATTTTGTTGTTGATTTAAAGCATGCGGGTGAAAGTCAAGTTCAGGACAAGTTAAACAGGACATTCATCCGCGGTGCGGACGCTATAAGGCTTTTAAAGATAAGGCTTTTAAAGCTAAAAAATATAACGCTTAAAATGTGGACATCACGGTTGTTGGGGTTGCTAGTTATTCTCTGCTGTTCAGTAGCACTGTACAATACGGGATTGCGGTTAGCGCGAAAACCCTAAATCATGTGGCTAAAGACAGCTGTACCCACTTTGATTGACAGCTATCCACCCAGCGCGCGTCTCCCCGCACGGGATCCGATCACACATCCAGATACAGAAGCCACATTTATGTGACAAATGTAAACGCGCCGTGTCCTGATATACGGATGATCGGATCTGCGTGAACGGATCACCGAGATCGCATGTTAATGCAAAATGTAAACGCAGCCAAAGTAGTACGGTGGCCCTGAAGTGCAAACCACAACAACAAATTACTAAACAACAACAACAAATTAAAAAACAACAACAAATTAAAAAACACTACAGCAAATTAAAAAAACACTACAGCAAATTAAAAAAACACTACAACAAATTAAAAAACACCACAACAAATTAAAAAACACTGCAAAAAATTAAAAAACAACAACAAATTAAAAAAACACTACAGCAAATTAAAAACCACTACAGCAAATTAAAAAACACTAGAACAAAATAAAAAACAAATACAAAATAAAAAACACAACAGCAAGTTAAAAAAACACTACAGCAAATTAAAAAACACAACTACAAATTAAAAAACACTACAAAAAATTAAAAACACAACTACAAATTAAAAAACACTACAACAAAATAAAAAACCATAACAAAATAAAAAACACAACAGCAAGTTAAAAAAACACTACAACAAAATTAAAAACACTACAACAAAATAAAAAACAACTACAAAATAAAAAACACTACAACAAATAAAAAAACACAACTACAAAATAAAAAACACAACAACAAATTAAAAACACAACTACAAATTAAAAAACACAACTACATTAACCTACCGGAAGAGGTAGGTACCAGTGGGCAACATGAGACATCGCTGATTGGACGACACTGCAGTTCGGCTTTTGAACCGGAAGTTATTCGTCCTGTAGTGCATTTTTTTCAAACATGAATGTTACAGATGACCCAAACGTAGCGGCTGCTGGGGCCGGCTAAGGGTACGGTCTGGAAACCGCTAACGATAGTAGTAACCTAACGTTACATCCACAAGCAACGTAAGCATTACACTATTCCTATTAACTTACTTGAAGATTGTTGGGTGTCTCCGATGGTAGATATTTCTTTAAGCCTTTTGCCACAGCCGCTGCAAAAGTTCGGGGACGGCTCAACCAGCTCTTTTCCGCAGTTTGGGCAAAACATTTTGCTGTCCTTCCTCCTCTCCAAACCACGCGCTATAGGAAGAATAACTTCCGGTTCAAAAGCTGAACTGCAGTGTCGTCCAATCAGCGATGTCTCATGTTGCCCACTGGTACCTACCTCTTCCAGTAGGTTAATGTAGTTGTGTTTTTATTTGTAGTTGTGTTTTTAATTGTTGTTGTGTTTTTTTTAATTTGTAGTTGTGTTTTTTAATTTGTAGTTGTGTTTTTTAATTTGTTGTAGTGTTTTTTAACTTGCTGTTGTGTTTTTTATTTTGTGATGGTTTTTTGTTGTAGTGTTTTTTAATTTTTGTAGTGTTTTTTAACTTGCTGTTGTGTTTTTTATTTTGTTATGGTTTTTTATTTTGTTGTATGGTTTTTTAATTTGTAGTTGTGTTTTTAATTTGCTGTAGTGTTTTTTTAATTTGTTGTTGTTTTTTAATTTGTTGCAGTGTTTTTTAATTTGTTGTGGTGTTTTTTAATTTGTTGTTGTTGTTTAGTAATTTGTTGTTGTGGTTTGCACTTCAGGGCTACCGTAAAGTAGTGATGGTGACGGGCGATTTTGAAACACTGATTCATGAAGCCTCGAAACATTTACGAATCTTTTGTATCGAATCAGTGTTCGGAGCGTGTTCAAACTGTCCAAGTCGCGTGATTTTAGCAAATGAGGCTTCATTACGTCATTACTGTTTCGAAAAGCCAATGGTTCACCACCAGGGGGAGTGGATCACAAACCTGACCACCAGTTTTTTTAACCGACCAGTGTCTAATAGACCCTTTTACAGCTCATGTGATCAAATAGACTGAGCGCACATTTAGGCAACAGAAGTGGTAGCAACTTAGAAAGTTTATTAAAACGCTTTCCCAGCATCAAAATATCTTTCAAATATTACATCTAATCCACTTCACATTAAGGCTGCTGCCGTATACAAACACTACACACAGACGTCCATGCGTTCACTTCTGACGTTCTCATTCTGTGCAGGTGTGCGAACAGCAGGTGGGATCAGACCAGACGAAACGATTCCCACCCTGTGACGACAGAGGCCAGCAGCTCCGGCTCTTCGCCCACCTGGCCGCCCGCCGTCGGACCGGACCCGCCGCAGGCTGGTGTGGAGATGGCTGCGGCGATGGCGGCTAAAATAAATGCCGTGCTGATGGCCAAAGGCAAACTGAAACCACTGCAGCCGCTGCCCAGTAAAGTACTGACAGTCACACAACTCTCCGCCCACACCATCCTTTCCCATGATGCCTTGCTCACGTTCATGTGTGTCTCCGCAGGTGCCACTCACTGTTCCCTTTCCTTTCTGCGCCGTTGACGTCGTCGTGGCTGAAGTTGATATTAATGACGTGCCAATAAACTGCAGGAATCTTTTGACTACAGGCAAAACTCAGGAAGAGGTGTGACATCATGAGATTCGGTCAGACTTTTAGCATTGATCTGTTGTTTTTAAACACATCTTTACTTGCAGACGTGCATGTTGTGTTTTAGATTCGTCAGTTCAGTGGTGCATTTGTTACAACCAAAGACCTTCACGTGGGTGATGCTGAGAAATGTGGCGCCACAAACCCGTACGTATCTGTTGAATACTGTGTGTGTATATATATATAAGTTTGCGAACCTTTTGTAATTTTCTGAATAAATTTGTTGTCAAAATGTGATCTGATCTTCATCCAAGTCAAGGGTATTGACAAACATAATGTATCTAATTATAATAATACAAAAAAATCGGATCTTTCATGTCTTTATTCAGAACAACCAAAAAACCTCATAGTGCTTGTGGGAAAAAGTATGTGAACCCTTGAGTCAGGTTTTAGCACAACTGGAGTCTTGTTAAGATAATACGTTTGGAGGTGTGGACTACAGCTACTTTGCCGCGTACCTGAAGTTTGCAAAAGAGCACATTGACACTCCACAGCAGTATTGGCAAAATATTTTGTGGTCTGATGAAACTAAGATTTATTTGGAAAAACTCTTTGGAAAAAACACACAGCACTACGTCCAGCATTGAAAGGGCGCTGTATATTATCATCATAACATCGTCCCAACTGTAAAGTATGGTGGAGGAAACATCATGAATTGGGACTGCTTTGCTGCATCAGGGCCTGGACATCATTGAGGTGAAGATGAATTCCCAATTGTATAAGACAATTCTTCAGGATAATGTGAGACTGTCTGTACGTCAGCTGAAACTTTGTAAAAGGTGAGTGATGCAACAGGACAACAACCCAAAACATTGGAGAAAGTCCACAACATAATGGCTTCAAAAAAAAACTAATGTGGCCAAGTCCCAAAACCCAACAGATGGATTGACTTGAAGAGGGCCAAAGAATATGATGGAGATAAAGCAGTTCTGCCAGGAAGAATGGGCTCAAATTCCTCCTCAATGATGTGCAGGTCTGATCCACAGCTACAGGAGGCGCCTGCTTGAGGCTATTGCTGCCGGTCAACCAGTTATTACTAAGTTAATACTAAGGGTTCACTTACTTTGTCCACTGCCATTTTGAATGAATGTGTTCAATAAAGACATGAAAGATCAGAATTGTTTTGTGTCATTATGTTTGTCAATACCCTTGACTTGGATATGGAGCAGATCACATTTTATGACAAATTTATTCAGAAAACTTTGAAATTCCAATAGGTTCACATACTTTTTCGTGCCACTGTGTGTGTGTGTGAGCATTAACGGTCATTCTGTGTTTAGAGCGAGGCGTCTGTATCTCCATGTGCAGGGACGCAGTCAGACTGACGTCAACAGTAAGTACCAAAAGATCTGTCCTTCGGATAAGACGTTAAACCAAGGTCCTGACTCCTGTGGTCATTAAAAATCCCAGGATGTCCTTCGAGAAAGAGTAGGGGTGTGCCCCGGCATCCTGGCCAAACTTGCCCTTTGGCCTACTAATCATCCCCATATATACAAATTGTTTATCACTCGGTCTCCTCTCCACTAATAAGCTGTGGTGTGCGGTGGGCGTTCTGGTGCAATATGGCTGCCATCGCATCATCCAGGTGGATGCTGCACATTGGTGGTGGTTGAGAAGATTCCCCTTTCATATGTAAAGCGCTTTGAGTGCTATATAAATATAAAAAAAAACAAATTATTATTATTATTACACACGTTTAAATTCTTTGGTGTGTTTTAAGTTTGACAGTTCCAATAGCACATTAGTTTTAACTGTGACTATATATTTTTTGATACTGTGACATTGTAAAAGAAACACAAAAGTGACATTCAGTCTTATCGTGTCACAGTTGTTTCTAGTTTAAATTATTTTCTGTAATATTTCCCACCAGGATGTTGTTATTGAGTTGAAATGTTGTTTTCTACCATTAGATGCTGTTGCAAGAATAAAGGAAATCATCTCGGAGGAGGTTTTGCGGTCATCAAATGGGCTACAACCTCCTGTGATGCCCACCGTCCCGGTGTACCGGCAACCTCTTGCAGCGGCCGCCATACGACCCCCAAACATTCCCACGATTCCTGGACACAAGCCGCCCCCTCCTCACTCAGGGGTACGTACCTGCACCTCAGGCGTGTGTGTGTGTGTGTTTGCGTGTGGAGGTTATAGAAGGCGGGATCTGTCGAGTGTGCGATCTTTGCTGATACAAACCTCCTACAGTAACAGCAGACAGAACGACTCAAAGCTTCAGACCTCAGCCTGGAGTCACTGCATCTGCTTACACCCAGATTCAGCTTTGGTCACATGCTCAACAAATTGTTAATACTTTTAAAATGAAAGGGTTAAAAATGGTTTTAGTTCTGCCTTGAATAAGCTAAAAGTATTTGCACTTCACAAGACACAAACATTTACATAAAGTTTTTAATGTTGATTTTTAATAGTGTGCTGCCATGTTAGATAAATGATCAGCAATAATTTTAATGTTGTGTGATGGTTGCACATGAGTGTCTTGTTTGGTCTGAGTCATTAAACTGACCCCTGACCCCCTGTTTCTGATAGGGTGACCACCCGTCTCGTTTTCCGTTATACTGCACAGAATTTGAAACCTGTTGTACTTTACGGGACACTGCAAGAACTGACAGGCGGATGACATCAAAGTGCAGTGAGAGCGATTCTCCTTTGTATGATTTCTCACATTGCTCTCGCGGCACTTTGATGGTTCTTGCGGTGATGCATGAGGCCAAACACAACCAGTTGCAACTATTTTAAAGCCTGGCTTTTATCCAATGGTTAAGAGAAAAGCAGGGAAGTTGGGAATGCTGTGGCATGAGGTCTTTCTTTTTCTCTCACTCTGTCTCTATCTATATATCTATACAATGTGATTAAACTTGGGCACGTGCACACACCATTTCTATACTCCGCTACCTTGTCCAACTTTTCAGAAAACTATATAACACAAATACTGTAGTGTTCAAGTATCTTTATGAGCTGCTTCTCTCTTTTTCTTCTTCGTTACCAGAACGCTGTCATTAAAAAAAAGTATGTGTTCATGTTTGAAAGGTCAACGCTTGACTTTCCTGCAGTAACCATAGTAACGATGACTGAATGTGCTTATGGCTATGGGACGTCACCTCTCCGTCACTAAGGATCCTTGGATTTTTCCCACTGCCGTTAGTTTCTCAAAGAAAGCAGCTGATTGGCTCGATCCCTTGCGAAGGTTCTAGTTTTAATGCCGATTGCTCCCTATGTTCACACATCTGATGATATCCATTTAGGTGACATTTGTAAGTTTCTTGTTAAGCAAATCATACAAATGACACTTCAGATCCTTGACCAGTTTCCTGTCGTCAGGCAGATTTTGGCCTTCGGAGCGTCAGGATTTGTGATTTGTTTGATTGACTGTGGCCGTCTTGTTGGTTGCAGAGTTTTGTGCACACTAAGATATTTGTAGGCCTGGACCGATCGCAACCGTCGTTTAACGTGAACGAGCACGTAGAGGGGCGGTCCGGCTCATACCTACAGCACATTCAGTCTGAGACGGGCGCTCGTGTTTTCCTCAGAGGTAAAGGTTCTGGACACATCGAGCAGGCGTCTCGCCGCGAGTCTTTCGAACCGCTGCATCTGTACGTCAGGTAGAGTTTCTCCGCCCGCCATCTCTACTGTTCTTCCTTTTGTGACGCTGCTTCTCATGTGACGTCTTTCTCACAGCCACCCGAATGCAGCAGGACTGGAGGCGGCAAAGAAACTGTGTGAGAATCTCCTGGAGACGGTGAGTGTGTTTGATAAAGATGGACTCTGTAAATCATGTGATGCTCTCGTTACTAACGTGATGTTGTTTTGGCTCAGGTGCGGGCTGAACACACTCGCGTCACGTCCACGTATGCGCCGTCTGCTTCTACAGGTGTGTTGCTTAAACCTTTTGAGCTGCTGCCGGATCACAAGCATTTCCACCAAACTCTCGGCGGGCTCTGACATCTGGTTAAAGGGATGATGACTTCAGCACTTCATCGACTCGATCTTGCCCTAGACAGCTGCTGTGAACAGGGGGCGTTTATTTAAAATATGTGTTCAGTGTATCATGAGAACCTATGTGCGTCATGCCTCATGTCAAAATACTTGCCTGCTGCACACGCGTCGAAAGGATTTATGATAAAGGAGATGCTCACTTTCACAAAGGACACTAAACTCTGATTACACTAGTGCTGTGTTCAAAATATCGATACGACGATACATCGTCATGGACGCCTGACGATGCGTGCATCGATACAGCACCTTCCGTTTCGATTCGGATGTACTTTTGAAAGTAACGTGACGAATCGCTGTTGATCCGTGATCCATATGGAAAGGACGCATGTGTCCCACGGAGTACGTAGAGTTAAAGGTGGCGAGGTATACTTTCACTTTGCGTGTCTGTCTCGCTGGCGCACGTGTCTGCATAGTGAGCCACGTACTCGCGCTCTCTCTCTCTCGCGCGCGCATTAAAGTCAATGAGTTCAGTATGAAAGCGCAGATATCTTCTGCAAAGGGCTTTATTAGCCATGCTCTTATAAAACAGTACTAACGCATTTGAGAAGAAACACGACAAAGATTTGCATGTGAAAAGTGTATGTCTAGAGAAGAGATACAGAGCTACTTCAAACTATAACTGTCACATTAATAATCTGATTTCTATAAAATAGTATTAAGTCTGACTGCATGTTTATAGATATATTCATAGATGTAGAATAATGAGAGACAAGAGTAAGGCACCATCTTTGTAAAACTGCTTTTAAAAAAACATAAGTTAAGTACTAACTCTGGGATTTTAAATATTTCTAATAGCTAATAAATGAATGACAAAAACACAACTGTTAGAACACTGCTTATTCAATGTACAATAAACAAATAATAATAAAAATAATAATGTTACTAAATTCTGAACAAAAATGTAATTCAAAATAGTCGTGTATCGTGATGCGCATCGTATCGGGGCCCTTGTATCGGGATACGTATCGTATCGGGGAATTGTTGGCGATACACAGCCCTAGATTACACATGAGATTAAATCTAGCAAATGTGAGCGTCTCTTTTAAACCCCTCCAAAGTGTCTGCAGCAGACACATATTTTGACGTGACGGGCCACACACGTGATGGGCTTAAATAATCTTTTGACGAGCTTCCCATTGTTAGCCCTCAAAAAAGAAGTCACCGGCAGCCACTGGCTGTAAGTTTTATGTTCACAGATCATTTAAAATGAGCTTGAAGAACTTCTGACTGTTGCCTCAATGGTTGCGATGGCATAAAGATCCTGAATGAAATTCGAAATGGGTTGTGATTCGATTTGGTTCGTTTGTTGTGAAGTTGGTGGAAATGTGCCGGTTTGCGTTAGGATCTTTCTGTAAATGCTTGTTTCTTGGGTTCTGCTCCTCATATCTGTTTGTAACAGTTGACTGATGTCACATCTTTTGATGCAGTTTATTCCACCAATAACAGCTACAGCAGCCAATCCTGGTACAGCTACCCAGCGTATCCCGTGTCCGCTGGCTTCTGGAATAACTCTGGCCAATCCCAGCTGAGAAACAGTCCGGTGCAGTATCCCGTGTGGTCGCGTGAACAAACGCCTCTCACGCAGCAGGTTTGTTTATGGATACAACGCGCGCTGTTATACATGTAAGGAATAGTGAGTACTGTAAATGACATTCTGCTTCTGTACAACACAGATGGTCAAAAGTCAAAAGATTTTATTTCAACAATACAGCTGAGAGGAATTTGTCTTGGTATGCTCACATATACAGATAATTAACAACAATACACTGACAGATTTATTTCACAATATGGGGGCTTTGACCGGAAGTAGGGAATACTTGTTGCACCACTACGAACGCCACTTATTTTATCCTCCTAAGACCTGAATGTCCACATATGTGGACATGAATTTTTATTTATGTTTGCACCATAATACTTAATTCTGTGTAACTGGAACATGTTGTACACAAACATGGACAAATACTCTGCTTCATGTTCTTAGAAAACAATTTGGTTATTATATTTATTCCTAACCCCAAAATAGCTGGTAGAAATCTGAAAAAAAGACAAACCAAAACCTGGGTCTTAGGAGGATAATAAAGGATTGACAGCTGCTTGTTTTATTCTAAACATGAATTTACATGTATAAAAAAATAAAAAAAGCAGATATTGTCGGTTTATGTGTTACTTGGAAAGGATGAAATGTTAGAAATTATTTTATTTTGCATTTTTTAACATCAAGATATATGTTAGACAGCTGGACATACCTATTAATTTGCGTCTGCTCCTGTTTATTGTGACAGGGGTCTTAGTACAAAGTGTGCACATTTGGACATTTACATTTAGGCATGTAAAAGACACTTTTGTCCAAAGTAAGGCAATGCATGAAAGCAATAAACAAAGCCACACACCGTGTTAAGATTGTCAGATACTTTGGAATTGGAAATTAAATAATTAGTCAGTCTAAACTTTAAAGAAATAAGTAGTAAAATGTGTAAATATTTCTCCACACCCCTGTCATTACAAGAAACAGGAGCAGACACGAATTAATAGGTATATCTCGTTATTTTATTTGAAATGTCCAGCTGTCTAACATATATCTGTATAATAAGAAAAGCTAAAAAAAGTCCTAAACGGACAATATCTGCTATTATTTTTAACAAGCTGTTAAATGAGAGAGAGAGAGAGAGAGAGATTCACTTTAAGTCAAATGATGTATTGTGTATTTTTATTCAGGATGAGTCGTCTGCAGGTGATTTGGTGAAGGTCGTGACAGACAGAAGCTCTGAGAGGTTGAATGTCTGATTTATTCTGCATGTTTCAGTGATTTTGTGTTTTTACAATTCAAGTTTCTTTTTTACAGTGCCTATGATCGACTACACGTGTACCTTATACTTGTGAACTGGTCTGCAACACTTTAGCTTTAGACTGTAAATACAGAGCATTATAATCTGTTTATTGTGTGAATGATCTGAGATCAGTCTTATTTTCAGGTTATTGATGCCACCTCCTGCAGTTCTGCTAACCTCAGGTAGAAAGAGACAAAGAGAAGAAACTTTAAATAAACGTTTGACAGACACAGGTGTGTAAAAGTGAGCACACACACACTTTAGTTATGTTTTATGTGGTTTCATTGGTCACACTGACATTAAGACGCTTTGATCTGTGTAGCTGATGAAGAGGAGATGAAGACCACAAAGCTTTCAGAGGAATGCAATCGTTCTTCAGGGCTCGTACCGTATGGAGGAGACTCTTCGGATGAGGAAGAGGAGCGCACGCGCTGTGGCAACAGAAGTGCAGTCTAAATGCATCACTACAACAAAAGACTTTAATTTTGTAAAATGTTTAGATGCTGATGTTGAATCTGTTCCTATGGAATAAAAATACATCGTACAATAGAGATGCTTCTTTTAATTTTGTTGGCTTGAAGGAATAGTTCACCCAAATATTCTCATCATTTATTTACTCTCATGCCATCCCAGAAGTGACGTTCTTCTTTAAAACACAAACAAATGTTTTTATTAAAATGCTGTCGTTTAAGCTTCTTATATTGGGTTCAACAAACACACAGCAATCGGTAAACGGACTCACACCAGTGGCTTTATAATAGTGAATCTTTTGAAGTAAAATCATCGGTTTGTGAGAGAAATAATATTTGGAGCTTTTTTTTATTAAATAAAAAATGAACTTGGCTAACTGTAAATGTCATCAGTTCTTGCGTGTCTTCTGACAAACTGTACGACAACAAACAACCATCATGCCACTATATTTGAATTCAGAGCTGATGATAGTTTGAATTTCCTCATATAAATTGGGATGACATGAGTAAATTATAGGTCTGTTTGTGTGTGTGTGTGTGTGTTTGCATGCGTGTCATTGGATGATGAAGGGTTAATAATATATTTAGGCTAACTATAATCATAAACCCTCTCACACACACACACGTTTGTTTGTTTATATGAAAATGTGTGAAACATTTATGAGGTGTTCGATACAATTAGTAGTCTGTGAGTGTGATTGTCTTTTTCTAATGAACACATTGCTTGTTTCCTTGTGTAATTTATCATCTGTTTAAGTACCCCACAATGTTGCCCCGAGGCAACAAACTAAATTCTGGGTCGGGTGGTGATGGATGTATTATCAGTGAATCGTGAAATATTTTTTCACCCAAAAATAAAAAAGTCATGCCACAGAGGTTTAACAACCACTGTACCACTTGGGCCAAATACAGGAAATCAAGAGCGCAAGTGTGTATTTGATAAAGTCTATAGGGATCTATTATGGGAAGAGACAAGTTACAATCCTAGTCACGTGACTGCTGAAAATTCCCCATCACATGAGCACACGATGACGTCAGCACCAAAACAGAAGACAGCGCTCTGTACGCCATGAGCGACGCGGACAGCGAGCGACCGGACAGTTTGGACGGATGGGTAGCGGTCAAAACCGACGCGTTTGACGACAGCGAGCTTCACAAAGTGAGATTTATCGTAGAGTGGAACGAAATCGTATCAAAGTTCGCGGTGACGTGCCATAACCGGACGCTACAGCGCCGAGGAGACGCGAGCGGGAGCTGCGCGGGTTTGTTTTCCGGCGAGCACCTCGGGCACGTGCACGCGCATCTCAGCGCTGTCCGGGACGAGCTCGAGCCGCTCTTTCCAGACCTGGCGCGCTTCCGCGAGCGCAACCCATGGGAGTTTCTGTTCTTCAGCGCGCCGCGGAGCGATGCCGACGCGCCGTGCAGGCAGCTGGAACGATACTTTAGCACCGCCGTGGATGTGTGCGGTCGCGGGATCGTGCTTGACGCGCTCTTCGACGTCAACGAAAAAGATGAAGAGGAATACTATGAAGATCTGCACGAGTTTAAACGCAACGCGATGCGGGACGCGATAACGCGCGCCGTAGACGCTTTGCGCGCGGTGAGATTAATTTTTGTTTAGTAATTTACTGTCAGTCAATCTCTGAGCGATTAGCAGTGGTCTGTCATATTGTCGTCTTGTTCACAGTTGCTCTCTGGTAGTGTTGCAAAGGGGCGTAAATGCTGATTAAGGTAAAATGCAGGCTTGAAAGACTTTAAAGAGACATAAGAGACTTTTCAAAAACATTGTCATGTGTCCAAACTTTTGGGTGTGTTGCAGTAATTCTTTATGGTAACAGAAAACTGGCAAGCAGAATGTAGAAGAAAGGTCATCACAGCTACATGATAGATAGCCTCATAAATGTTCAATGAAATAGTGCTAGCCAACATTTACATATCTGATTTACTGGCTTCAAGAAATAATCTGTGCATGTTATGAATGAATGCAAGTAGATGAGGGGGTGTGGCCTCATTTCAGTAAGCAGTGCGCTGTGTGCATGTGAAAATGCATTAAATTATGCTGCAAGATTAACTACATTCTTAAGTTCCCTTTTATAGGCAACTTTGCAATTTTTAAATTCCCAGTTTATTCCAATTAATTTCCATATATTCCCATTAATTTCCATATATTCCTGTTAATTCTGATGGAAAATTCCTGGATTTGGCATACCTAGTCTCAAGATTCAGGGTTTTCATGTGTGTGTTGTAGTAGTTGTAATGTAAAGTGTGTTGATGTTGACTCAGATTGTAGAAAGTCACTCCAGCACTGACGGCCTTGTGCGGCTGATGAACATCTATGAGGAGGAAGATGAGGCGTATGAAGAATTGGTCAGCGTTTCAACCCACTACCACCAGAACCTTCTGCAACCTTTCAGAGACATGAGAGAGCTCGCCACACTTTACAAGACCCAAATTCAGGTACACACACACACACACACACACACACACACACACACACACACACACATTCTGGTTTCCATGTTTTGTGGGGACATTCCATAGACGTAATGCATTTTATACCATACAAACTGTATATTCTATTCCCCTTACCTGCCCCATTCCCTAACCCCAACCATCACAAAAACCTTTCTTGTACCTTAGATTTTCAATAAACATCATCTTGTTTGATTTATAAGCTTGTTTCCTCATGGGGACATCAAAATGTCCCCACAAGGTCACAAAAACACTGGTATTCCTATCTTTGTGGGGACAATTGGTCCCCACAACGTGATAATTACCAGGTACACACACACACACACACACACACACACACACACACACACACACACACACACACACACACACAGATTGTTGTGTCCCTCAGTGGAAAGGTGCACATGTATGCCGTTGAAATGAGATTACAGAAGTGTGGTGCGATGTGATGCTGTGCAGTCTAAAACAGTGTGAACTTACAGAAGCAAACCAGACAATATTCACTTTCACTTATTCATGTACATTTACCTAAAATCTTGACGTTAGAGAAACGCCAGGATCATGACGTTACCTTTGTTTGTGTGTTTGTGTAGAAGTGCCTGGAGTACGAAGAGTTAGGACCAAAGCGTGTGTGTGAACTGGAGGCTGAGATGAATGAATGGAGCCAGCGAGGACAAGCAGCCGTTCATTCAATACAAGACATCACTGCTGACTACTTCAAAAACACATCTAATGCTCTGAAAGGTCTCTAGCAGACACACACGGAGCTGCTTGGTTTATTTAAAAATGTGTCAACTTACATTTAAACACAGGGTACGATTTGTTAAAGAATCAGAGGGGGGGCAGAAGTTTTTCAAATGTTTATATTTATGAAAATAAATTACAAACCACAGTAGGCTTATAGTGATGATTCAGTGAATGATTCTTACACCTTTGAAATAAAATAATAGATTAATTAAAGAATTAATCCTCCGTCTTTTGCTTCATCCTGGGAGTTCCCCTCGTTCCTAATGACCGTGATATCTGCAGTCTCGTTCTCAGTGCTAATATTTCTTGGATTTCTTTCAGACTGTTCACGGAAATACAATCATTTGCTGCTCTGAATCCTTTTCATTTGGTTTTGGTTCATATATAGAGGTCGTCACGTGACCCATGCTGTGTATGCCACCATACTGGCAGGACAGGACAGCAGGGAGCAAACATGAAATGAATGGCGCAAACAGGAGTTTACTGCGCACTTTAACTTAACTTTGATCATTTTTGTCCCCCCTATAAAAATTATTATTTAGAGGCAGTGATATGAAGATACCCCCCCCCCACACACACACACAAATCACACCCTGTTCATAAGAATATTTCTGTATTCTTTCAGAGTTTTAGTGATGACAGATGTTTATATGATTAATGCTTGTGTTCAGGTATGGTGAAACAGATGGAAGAGGATCAGAAAAGATTTGGTCAGGCATCTTGGGCGATGGCTGTGCCCCGACAAGAGAGACTCGGATTGTTGTTGGCTAAAGAGACGCTACAGCACATGAGGGCCAAAGAGATGTGCATCAAACGCAAGAGACACAACATACGTGACAAAGTGTGTGTGTGTGATTATACATTATATATTTGTGTATACGTGTGAATGCTAATACACCGTTAAGCCAAAACATTATAAGCAGTCACAGGTTATTTGAATATAATTGATCTTCTCCTAAGAAGATATTAAAGTCTGGGTAGATTAGATGGTAAACAAACAGTCACTTCTCATAATCAGAAATCTCTGATGTTATAATCAAACGTCCTGTTGGTATCAGGAGAAATGGGCAAGAATAAATGTCTGCATCTGTGACGCACTAAGATGCTTTAATATTAAAACACCACAGAGTGGTGCAGTTTCACAAAACTGCTGCCATGTCAGACTCACTCGCAGTATTTTAAAGTGCATTATGGGGATTTTGATGTGTGTCTGGATGCCTTAAGCACCTCATGATGTCGCATTACTGAGATCTTTATTGGAGTTCAAGGCTGCTGCTGCTGCTGGTTACCATAGAGACGAGTGAATCATTTCATTTGTGTGACGCACGCACATCATTAAGCAGAAGACTTTCAGTGTTTACCGTCTGTCTGTCTGTCTGTCTGTACATGTAGATGGGCAGTGTGACAGAGAGCACTGATGCTGTCGGTGAGCTGGAGCTGCAGTTTTATGAAACACAGCTGGAACTTCATGACTGCAGGTTTGAGATTTTGAGAAACGAGGAGCTCCTGCTGGTGACTCAGATTCAGAGCGCACAACGACACTTGAGAGGTACACACACACACACACACACACACACACACACACACAACATCCCCTACTACTGTTCTCAAGATGATTGTGTGTGTTTGTGTGAAACAGAGCTGCAGGAGCAGGTGGTGTACTACGACACATGTCAGGATCCTGAGGAGCTGCAGGACGTTCAGGTGGATGTAAGCCCCGCCCACAAACACCTGAACCAGAGACTCAAACAACTGGAAAGTAAAAGAGGAACGATTTCATCACGCAGGGCTTACCTGAGAAACCAGCGGGTACGCACATACACAAACACACACACGCACGTGGATGGATTATATAACAATCCACTTGATAGCTTTCTCTGTTAAAAGCAACATCATTGCAGACACACACATGCACTTCTGCACTCGGGTTATGACTCGCAAACATTTAAAGCTGGGGATACATGTAAGGATTTTCTCACCGATTATGAATGTAATTTGGTCATATCAACTGATGATGCCCAGTCTTTTCAAGTTGTTTTAATAATAATAATAATAATAATAATAATTCATTAAAATACACCTGAGCTCAAAGTTTGACCAGTTTGGGAGAAGCATGGTCATGTAACCCAACCAATCAGCATAGAGAGGTCTCTATATATACCCGTCTTACTTCTGTTTTTTGCTGGATCTTTCTTTCACCCCATCGCTTCAGTCTCTGCTGGCATATCAAGGAGGGGAGAGTACTCTGGGCTCGGCTTAAATTCCTAGATTGCAGCCCTCCCAAATATACCTTCATTATCATATCTGATTACATTGTAACCCTAACTTGTGAACTATCTCTTATTGAACTTTTAATGAACAACAGGTGACTTTTGAATGTTAATCAATGTTCATCTGTTGTTGTTTTATCTGCTTATCCATCTGTTTTTGGTAGAATTGAGTAACTTGTAAAGGCTTTTAGCGTGGCACTTCGTTGCTATGATGGCACTGCACCATTGCGGTGATGCGGTTGTCATGGATACTGTCACAGCCCTATTTAAGATGGTGTTCTAATTCTGGCTGGATGTTCATCAACATAAGAACCAGAAAACAACTAAATTATTAGTTGACTAATTGTAGACTAGACCACCCACTGACTAGTTGATTGTAGTAGGTAATTTCTCACACACACTCTCTTACTCTATGTAGGTGTGTATGTTACGTGTGTCTCTTTGCAGGATGGGTGTATTCAGGCTCACAAGCAGCAGCTGCACTCGGTACTGCAGAAATCCCAGCAGCACCGCCAACACCACACCGCACAGCTGGTGAGTTATGTGTATGGTAACAACAACCCACTACATCAGCGCACAAAGCATTGCACAATGAGTCATGATAAGTACTGATGAGTACTGTAGCATCCTGTGGGCTGGATGAGTTGCCATAGTGACCCTCAAGAATCCCAGAATGCCTTGTGACTGTGTCATGTGACTTGATGATTGTAAGTTTCCAAGAACGTTTGTTTCTGTTCAAATGAATAAACGTGTGTGTGTGTGTGTGTGTGTGTTTGTGTGTGTGTGTGTGTGTTTGATAATCATTCAACAGAGTGAATGTCAAGTTAGTGAAACATGAGCTCTCTTTTAAAACCTAGTTAAGCTGCTTACTTAGATAGCATGCCAAGTTTGATGGAAACATAATTGTATTAAAATTAAGAAACGGGCACTTTTTTCTACCTAGTATTGTGTGGCGTTTACAGTTATTAGAGTTTTGTGTTGTTAGCTTATTAGTTTGCTCCTAACACGCTCTGTAAGTATAAAGATGAGCTGCCTGTAGAGGGCTTTAAATCTGACGCTTCATTACAGATCTGTGATGGTTGATAGACGACCTTACAGTCTTTTTTTGTTTCTGTGCGTTTAGAAACGAGAGAAGAGAAGAGCCGAGGATCAGCAGATGAAGGAGTGGGTGGAGAAAGAAAGAGAGAAGACTCTTAATAGACTCCGCAGCTTCAGAACGGTGTGTTGTGCCTGTCTTTCATTTCAGTTCTCATTAGAAGTGTAAGGATTCTTTAAAAAAGATATCAAAGCCCTGCATTAAAACATCATTCGGTTCCAGTATTTTTAATGGAATAGGATCTGAAAAGTCTCCATTTCCTAACGGTGTTCCTCTGTGTTTGGTCGGGTTTAGAGACATCAGGGCCAGTATGTGCTGAAGACGGCTCGTTGGAGGCCTGCGTCGCGTGACTCAAACAACGATGACTCATCGCAACCCCTGTCGATCGTAAGTCTGGGACCGCAAAACTACATCCCATGCGGGAAGGGGAGGCGTCTGAAGTCAGGTGACATCCCGGTGGAGATACTTCTTCCTGGTGAACCTGCAGTAGAAAAACCAGACTGGACATCTCCACCCCAGGCTCCTCCTCCACCTCCTCCTCTTCCTCCACCTCCTCCTGCCCCTCCCCTTCCTGCAGCACCACTTCCCTTGCGTTCTAGTTTGCCAATCGGCGAGAAGCCGCCAAAAAGAAACACTATGGAGCAAAACGCTGGTGAGTATAAATCAATGGCTTTTTGATTTTCAACCAAAGATGACCGAGCCTAGGACCGCTGAGATTTTTGAATCAAGAAAATGTCCCAATGCAGAAAATCTTAATGGTTCTTAAAAAGGCTTAGTTTTCCTTAAAATAGATATATTTTTCCTTTTTTCATTTGCAAGTCTGAGTAAAGCACACGTTTACACAACACATTTTCTGCTGCAGGCCTGATGGATGAGCTTTTAGCGTCGCTGCAGCGCGGTCAGAAGCAACTGCGTAAGGTCACCATCCAACCGGAGCGCATGGATGTCAGAGAGAGCCTCATGTCAGCCATCCGCCAGGGCGTGGCACTGAAGAAAGCCCCGCCCTCTGCCGCCCCCGCCCCCGCTGCTGACTCTGAGCTGGAGCGGAGCATCAAAGCTGCAATGCTGAGGATGAAGAAGGTCACTAATGATTCTGATGATGAAGAAAGTGCCGATCCACCGTCTGGGGAGTGGGACAGTTAAGATACTCATCTGTGAGGTGTCCAGATGCACCAACAGATTTTCAAGCCAAAGAGTTCAGCACTTACCTGGTAAAATGTTGTACGAATGCAGTGAATTGCCAAGAAAAGCTCATTTAAATTTGACCCGATGCAAAACAGACGGCCAAGGTTGAGATGTTTTCCAGTCTAGTTTCTTTGTATGAAAAGTGTAGCATTCGAAAGAAACTTCCCATATCAATACTTTTTGTGGTTGATCTAAGACTTCATAATCCAACAAACTTCATGTTGAATATCACACGTTGGCTTCCTGTTATATTGTTGCATAATGGACATTTAATTTGCTTTGGGTTTTTGCACTGAAATATTACACAATTAGAAAGTTGTTTACAGTCCATTTTACTGTTATTGAGCTGTACAACTCTCAGTTGTGTTAATGTTAATGTCTCAGTGATGTCTGATGGATTTCATTTTAAATCATCACATGAATTAAATCGATGCTGCAGGATTAGAAAGTTTGCCTCTTCTGCAAATTCAGTTTGAGGGTTTCTAGTGTTCGCTGTGAAATGTACTCTGTAAAAAACGATTTGCTAGATTTAATAGAAATGTACCCCATCAATTTTGCAATTTAATTTATTACATTAGAACATTATTCATATTAACAATATTTTTTTGTGAAAATAAGCTGATTTTCCAGCTCCCCTAGAGTTAAACAATTGAGTTTTACCGTTTTGGTATCCATGCAGCCGATCTCCGGGTCTGGAAATGAACCCATGATATTACACAGTGCCCCCTTTGTTACTTTCAATTGCAGGGGACTATTTTCGGGCCCTGTGTAATAAATAAGCCTGTTTTCATACACAGTTGAGTGTCCCTTTAAAGTTATCATGTGGATGTGATCCAATAGAACAACATTAAATCCTACTGGAATAAGACAGAAAAATGTTGTAATGGTTTATTGGTTAACAGCTGATGGTTTATAATGGTATTGTAATATGGATGCTATTAGAATTTCTACAGATTTTCTTTTAACAGTTTTGCTCGAAATGAATGCCTGCCAATACATTTGTTTTAAACCCTTTTAAGTATAATTTCCACATCTGTGCTCATTAAAATCATTTAGATTAATAATATTAAGAACTAGCAACTTTTAGTACCATATCATGGTACTACTCGACCATCACGCCTTCCAAGACGGCCAAAAACCTGGGAGTGGTCACTGATGATCGGCTTAGCTTCACGGAGCATGTTGCCAGCACCGCTCGCTCTTGTAGATTCATTCTCTACAATATTAGGAAAATTAGACCTTTCCTAGATGAGCATGCTACGCAGGTCCTGGTCCAAGCTCTTGTCCTGTCCAGGCTGGACTACTGCAATGCGCTACTGGCAGGACTTCCAGCCTGCATGACCAAACCCCTACAGATGATTCAGAACGCAGCGGCAAGAGTGGTCTTCAATGAGCCAAAGAGGGCGCACGTCACTCCTCTCTTTGTCAAGTTACACTGGCTTCCTATAGCAGCTCGCATCAAATTTAAGGCTCTGCTCCTGGCCTTTAAAACCACCACTGGGTCAGCACCCCCTTACCTTCGCTTGCTTATAGAGCCTTATGTACCCTCTCGATCACTGCGCTCTGCCACCGAGCGACGACTTGTGGTACCATCTCAAAAAGGGAAGAAAACACTAACGCGTACCTTCTCAGGAACTGTCCCACAACTGTGGAATGATCTGCCGGTCGTGACACGATCTGCTGACACTGTAGCTGTCTTTAAGACTCGGCTAAAAACCCATCTCTTCCGCCATTACCTCACTTCCTAATTACAGATTTTCTATCTTTCTTTAGTTACCCTTCTCTTTATCTCTTTCTCTATTTACCTTCCTCTTTATCTATATAAAAAAATTACTAACATACCCAGGGACGTGCACAGGAATTTTTAGGGGCAGTTGCTCTGACCTAAATAAAGGGCACCCCCCCCCCCCAAAATGTTTTTTTTTTTTTACTCACGGCCTATATGAAGGACTGAGAATAACAGGGTCTTTTTTAAAATCAGCAAACATGTTTGCCTAATGCCTACCAAAAAAATTGTAGCCTAGGCTGCTAGTCTGCAAGCTACGACAGCTAGCTGCTATCTGTCTGATTATTTAGGCTTAAACGTGGCAAACTCAGCCTAGATTCATGAAGATTTTAACAGAGGTGGAAAGAGTAGCCAAAAACTTTACTCGAGTAAAAGTACAAGTAACTAAATAAATAATTACTCAAGTAGAAGTAAAAAGTATGCAATGAAAATAATACTCAAGTAGCGAGTTACTAGTTACTCATGAAAAAATAAATCTAGATTTACACGCGCAAACACACACACACACACACACACACACACACACACACACACACACACACACACACACACACGTTTCCATGTTTTGTGGGGACATTTCATAGACGTAATGCATTTTATACCATACAAACTGTATATTCTATTCCCCTTACCTGCCCCATTCCCTAACCCCAACCATCACAAAAACCTTTCTTGTACCTTAGATTTTCAATAAACATCATCTTGTTTGATTTATAAGCTTGTTTCCTCATGGGGAAACACACACACACAGACACACACACAGACACAGACACAATACAGTGCCCTCCATAAGTATCAGAACTGTAAAGACAAGATTTTTCTGTTTGCTGTGGAGACCAGAAATTGGTAAGGTAAATGTCAGTATGTCAGAAGTTTAGAATGTCACATTTTATTTATTAACCTTTGTTTATGTTTCAACACATACATGCTTTAACAACAAAGAACAACAGCATTAAATGCTGACTTGTGTGTGTTGTACACAAATGCACATAAGTGAATCAAACTGATCCTACACATTTTATGCTTTTTATGTGTAAACAATCAGGACACAGCTAAGTGACCATTAAAAAATAATGATGTGACAGATTCTGTACTTTTGTCTCATGTTCATCTTTTAATGTTTAGACATTTCTTGACTCCACAACAAACAGAAGAATACTTATGAAGGGCACTTGTACAGTATGTGTAAAACTGCAACATACACAAACAGTACAGAAAAAAGAACACAAACACAGAATAGACAAGCATTTCAAATTAACAAATTAACTCTAGTGTCAATGTTGATGTAGCTTATAGTTGAAATATCAGACAAGTAAACTGACAACAGTTTTGCATTCACTATGTATAAAGTTAGAATATCCTAAGATGGTCTGAGGACATTGACAGTTTACACTTACATAAAAATGATTTTAGACAAAACTCATGTTTTCTTACGTTGTCATGTCACGTGTGTTTTGTGAGAATCACTTACATCATACAGTACAGACAATCATCAGACGTCAATCATCGATGTATTTTATTTTCTTCAATCTGTGCTACAATGCTTCTGGAGGTTGCACGCGTTTAACTGTGTCTGTGACGACGAACAGGTCGCGTGTATGTAATGGCGGGTACATGTGTGAAGTTTTGCTTTTAATTAAAAGATTGGTAAATTCATTTCCACGTCACCAAACACTGGTTCTATTCTGCGTGTTTCTATAGGTTACGAGTAAAACAGCTTCGGACGATTCCGTTTTTGCAGCGATCTGAACAATTCATTCAAACTGATTCGCGAACCTATTTAAAACGTTTGGCCCATTCGCTTTGTAAAGAATCGACTCAAAAGACTCATTTATTTGCAACACTTTGTAAGGAATCGACTCAAACGAGTCATTAATTTGCGAATGCGCCAGAAACACAAGATAGCAATTTAAAAATAAAATACAAATTTCGTAATTAATTAAAATACAGTAACGAAGTAACGCTGCATAGTGTAAACGAAGTAAAAGTACAATTTATTTTTTTTCCACCTCGGAAGGGCAACTTGAGTCGAGAAGGGCATGTGGGCAGTTGCCCGGGCAACCTGAGCAACCCCCCTGTGCACGTCCCTGATTACATACCCTTGGCTATGTATATTGTGTTGGACTTGATGAGACCGTTTCCAGTGCACTTATGTATTGCTGTTCTTGTGTTGCCATAATTGCTTCTATTGTTTACCTCACTTGTAAGTCGCTTTGGACAAAAGCGTCTGCTAAATGACTAAACGTAAATGTAAATGTAGTACCATATCATATAATCATCTGAAGACGAGTGAATGTTCTTTAAACTTTTATAGGAACAACTCATAAAACCAATTAAGTAACTTAATCCAAATTTTCCTTGGCATCCTTCCTTGAAAATAAACAAAAACCATATGTCATGAAAGTCTAGTGTTTGCACTCCCAATGTTTTTTAGGACTGTAACCTAACCCATCCTAAAATATCGACAAGAAACCACGACACCATCAGCAGACAAACCAAAAGTGTTTCATGATGTTACACCGATGTTGTCTTGAGTCTTTACGATTTTTATGCTAATGATTCAATCAGCGACTAAATAAAAATTAGTTAAGTACAAAAAAATATTTCAAAACGGTCTCTTTACCTTACTCTGATTAAAAAAAAGTAAACATACAATAATTGATCATTTGAGTTGTCGAGTTGGTTTTCTCAGGAAATTTTTAGTTTAACCCCTGTTGAGTTTTTGAAAAATTTTAAAGCATTTTCTCAAAATATGTGTCAATATAACAACCCATAAGGGTTAAATGTTTAAAGGTCATTAATTTTTGCATAATTTGTTACGCCCCAGGTTAAATCTGATTGGCTCCTGAAGTGTCCCTGTCTTGTCAGTCATTCGTCGTTTGAAAATCATCAAGCTGCAATGTTTTATCTTTGTGTTATTTTCGCCAGATTAGGAACCCGGTTCCGCCCTATTGTTCTGACTTTGATAGTGCGGTAAAAATGCGTTTGGACGGTGGACAAAAATGTGGGCTGGTTTCGACTTGGCGGGTTTCATACATTTGCATTATAGAAGTTAATTTGTACACAAACCCAAGTGTGCTTCCAGTGCTGTGACCTTCAGGATTCTGTCAATTTACCATCAACAGCCGGCTCTGCGTTTAAAGGTTAAAGGTAAGATCTCTAGCACTCAAACCCGATCCATATCTCACGCGCCACTGAAAAATGTTCACGTTAATGCCAAGGCCTTCATTAAAGGTGGAAGGATTTTGTTCGTCAACTGTTTGTCTTTAGATGTGGTGTTTTAAGTAATTCAAGTCAGGGTGTTTTCACATAGTTCATTTTAAAAGAATCAAACCCAGTTCATTTAAAGTGAACCAGAAAAGGAACTAGCCGAATGTGACCTTAGTCATTTTGGTGTTCACAATATAGTGGACTCGAAAGAGGACTCAGTTCTGTTTTTGGTCCTTTTTTAGAACTGAAGTGATCTCAGACCCTTTATTGTCCACATTACAACTTCATAAGAACTTAGACCCCAGCTTTCTGTACAGCAGTTTTGATACAATGTTCAAACGACACGCGAAGCAGAGCGGGACCTCAATGATTTCACATCTCAAAAATAAATCGGAACCCAAAAGCGAACCGTACTCTCCAGACGGGCATCTGAGACTCTGAACTGCTCCGAGAGCGTTTGGAGGAGCTGTGAAAACAAAGTCCTTGTATTTGGCGAGGGGTCAATAGTTTTGATTGGCCAATGAGCTGTTTTGGTTTGGCAGATCTGGAAAGAGCTTCTTTAAATCACTGAGATTTCAAGTCAGTACATTTTTAAAAACAGGGTAGGCTAATAATCAACACACGTTTTTAATATTTATTACACTACTATTATTGTTTTTACAATGTCAAAGTTATTTTAAAACTGTCAAAATAGACATCACTAAGATGATCTGAATGCTTAATGTTCGGATTGACTAATATCATTTAAAATGTTTAAGTATGTAAGCAAGCATATTTTTAAATGGATTTCTGAATAAAATGTAAACGTGAACTATATTATTATTATTATTATTATTATTATTATTATTATTATTTATTCCTCATATACCACGGTTACCACAAACATTGCTCTGGTGGTTATTTTAAAGGTCACGTTCTTTCTGATCCCATTTTTAAACCCTAGTTAGTGTGTAATGTTGCTATAATAGCATAAATAATACCTGTAAAATGATAAAGCTCAAAGTTCAACAACCGTTTATTTGATTAAAAAAAGTTATAATTATCACCTCATTACCCTATTAAACTTACCTTAAATCTCCGTTTAAAATGTATAAATTTGGTTCTTTTTAAAGGGGCAGTGAATCAAAGAGGTCATCATACTTAAATGAACATCCTGCCAGCTTGAGAACTGAAAACATCCTCTTTACTAAAATATAACAGTTTTTGGCACCGAGCCATTAAAACAGTAAATTCAGGAATGTGCTGAAATATGACGTCAGATTAGAATTTAAACACCTCCCCAAACCCAAAATATAACAAACACTTCTGTAGCCCCGCCCACAGCTTCGCGTGACACACGTGTGTCTCAACAATCAGTAAACATGCCTTTAAAGATTGCCAAATGTAATCAAAATGACTTTTAAATACATGTTTCGTAAGAGACTTTTATTTTGACACGGTGATCTGTTATGAGTACCCATGGAAACGGAGTGTTCGGTTGTGGAAGAACCGTCTGGGAACAACACGGACGCTGTAAAATCTTAACTCGGAGGCTCAGAACATAACATTAGGAATGTGTGGTTAAAGTTTGTTTTTAAAGAAGTTCCAGCTCGCGTGGGGAGTGTTTGTTTACTTTGTGTACCGTGGATTCATTTGTAAAGAAGTCGATGCTGGATTTGCAGAGAGACTGTGATTAAAAGCACCACTAATATTGGATCTGACAAAAATGACACAGCAGTAACGTATACACAGTAAGTAAAACATTTTACTTTATGTAAGATAACGTAACTGCGTTTCACTATTGCTGTAAGAGATCGCTTGATATGTCCTGTTTTATAAACACGTATATAGTTGACTGTTGACGATTAATAAAGATGCAACACTTAACAATACGACTGTAATATAACAATAGAAATATATAAAGTTAGTAGTGATTTAGATTCTGATGCGCCCTTACTGTGTTGTATGCGGTAATTTAGTCACGTCGAGTTTAAAGTTTGTTTCTACTTTACTATACATATTGTAATTTAAGTGTATCATCTTTAGCACCCAGAATCTTTTCGGCTTAAACATATGTGTTCGGCTGCTATTTTTACACATTAACGTTTTTAAAACATTTCCCCACATGTAATGACGGGAAATGAAGCTGTCCAATTATAGCAGTGGGCGTTTACGTCCAGGTTTTCAATACGGCCCGCCCCTTCAAACGAACCATTTCTCCAGAGAGCCACTAATCCATGTTACAAAATAGCCTATTACTTATTGCTTTTGATGTTTCTGAATATAAAAACCATGCAAACATTATAAGTAGACCTCATACAACAGTATCAAACGATAAAATCGACAGATTCGTTGCCGCTTTAATATCCTCCTCTTTTGTCTCTGTAACAGATATCGGTTGTGCACTCACCTCAACTCCTCAAGTATTACCCCAAATAAAACAAGCACACACATTTTCGTGTGAAATTTCTTCCCAAATTTATCAAAAAAAAGTCTACTCTCTGTAGACCAGATCTGTGAGAGTCCTCGTGAGGATACATCATTTTAAAATAAGACACAGCTAGAGTTAGTGCGCTGTTTGCAAGGGGAGGCAACTGATATCAGTGCTGACCACGGCGCTTTCCTCCTTTTCAGAGGTGCTCCAGAGCGTCTGTCGTTGCTAAGTAACCTAAGCATTGCTTGACATTGTGACGAGCAGCTACCGGCGGAAAAAGAAACTGACGCTTGTAAACACGCACGTTTGTTAAAGAGGCCCTTCCACATAAAACCGTTTTTACTTGTATGTTTTGATATGTGTTAGGTCCATATGTGTTTGTGTTGTGTCGTGAATGTGAAAATTAACTTCCACCTCCTCTGTCAGCTGTACCCACTGAAAAGAAATAAGCGGAGAAATCAGGTCAGTTTGAAAAGCTTATCAGTGTGACGTGGAACTGATCGAGGTCATTACTATTCATGAGCTCTTCAACTTGAGACCGCGCCCACATATTACGTGTAGTTGAGTTAGTTTTCATAACAAGTTACAGCAAGGATGGCTAAACGTCAACCGTACCGTATTCGGGCCATTGTTTTTGTTGAGAGACATCATTCCTATTAAACGAGGGAATCATAACAGTTGCTACATGTTTGGATGTTCAGAAGAACGCTAGATTTGAAGAGAGACTGCGATTAAAAAGCAATGCTCCTCCATCAATATTGGATCCGGACAGAATGGCGCAGCTTATGTGAGTAAAACACTTAGTCTTATGTGTCAATGTGGCGGCCGGTGTTTTCTCTTCTGAGGTACGCGAATTCATGCTGCACACACGTTGAAAGGGTTTATGATAAAAGACACGCGTGTGTGTGAGAGTAAAACACTTTAGTACTATATGTGTCACTGTGGCGGCCGGTGTTTTCTCTTCCGAGGTACGCGAATTCATGCTGCACACGCTTTGAAAGGGTTTATGATAAAAGACGCGTGTTTGTGTGAGTAAAACACTTAAGTACTATATGTTATCAGTTGCGGCCGGGATTTCTCTTCAGAGGAACGCGATTCATGCGAATTCATGATGCACACGCATCACATGTGATAAAAGACACATGTGTGTGTTTGTGTGTTCGTAACACGCCATCGAAGGGTTTATGTAAAAGACGTGTGTGTGTTTGTGCGTGCGTGCGCTGCTACACGCGCATCGAAAGGGTTTACGATAAAAGACACGTGTGTGTGTGTGTGTGTGTGTGTGTTTGTGTGTGTGTTTTTGTGCATGGGTTTACGATAAAAAATATGCGTGTGTAAGAAAGACACTGTGTCTTAAGACACTCACTTAACATTAAACTAATTACACATGAGATTAAATTGAAAGTTAGTTTGAACGAAAAACTGTTATCCAATCATAGCAGTGGGCGTTTACTTCCAAGTCGTCACTGCAGCCCGCCCATTAAAATGGATAATTTCTCTAACCAGCTTCAAAATCAGGGTACAAAATGGCCTATTACTTATTACTTTTGATGTTTTTGGATGTAAAAACCATGCAAACGTCATGAGTAGACCTCAGACAACAGTATAAAACAATAAAAATGACAGAGGAAGGGCACCTTTAAGAACTAATACTGCCACCATCACAGCCCTAGTTGATGATTGGTCTGAATGCCTCTGACGTCAGCTGGAAACATGAAGCTCCTTACCATGTTTGAAAGATTTGGTCACAATGCAATGCTAACAGGAGTTAACTCACAGGCTGTAAGTCTGAAGCGGGAGAGATTATGAAAATGTCGGTCTTTACTACATCACCAAACCCAGGAAGTAAACTGTTGTCTAAAATCCGTGTGTTTGTTGTAGTCCAAGAAAAGAGATTTACGTTGGAGACGATTACTTGCGTCATCATTTAATTTGGGGTTTGTACCTTTTGCATATCATTAACATGAACTAATACACACACACACACACACACACACACACACACACACACACACACACACACACACACACACACACACACACACACACACCAAAGGAAATTTAAAATCATGAATCAGATAATTGGTGCTCTTTAACAGAAATGCTGTGGCACGAGGAGGTTAATTGTCTGACTTCTACAGGTTGTTTTGTAGTTTTCATTCACAACCACAGATTTTATGTTCTTAAATTAGTGGTTCTCAATCTGGGGACCCCAGTTTAATGAAATTGTATAAAATACATTAATTTATCATAAATTGTGTGTAATTAATTAGCCGACAGCACTACATTGTAACATTTTTATGTTTTGTGTCATACTTTTTTTGGGGGGAGGGCATGAAGGGGTGCACCGTTCACAAGGGGGCCAATAAAGCTTGAGAACCACATAAACTGTCTTAAATAACTGTTTGAACAGTTTTGAAGTTGTCTCTGATAAAGTGTAAATAATTAAAGCAGATGTCACACCTGAAACTATAATATTGAATGATTTCTTTTAGGGTTAATGAATCGATGCTTTAGTGTGGTAGTTTGGGCTGATTCAGAGTAAAACCATGTCATTTCTTTCAGACCATTATGTGAATATTATATTAAACATGCATTAAATTGGCTTCTTTTATCTATTTTGAACTTAAACTAAACAAAAAGCTGCTTATACTCATCTGCATTCACTGACAAGACCTGCAAATAAATGTTTTATGTTTCAAACGGAGATGGCGATAAAGACGTAAACGTTACGGATTACAGATTTGAATGCCTGTTGTACATGCTGTGTCGCTGGGATTGCTTTCAGATTTCAGCCTGGCAGAACGCGTAGCAGTAGTTTTATTTTTTAAAGTGACGTACCTTACATTAAAATAGGGATGCACCGATACCGATACTGGTATCGGCCTCGATACCACATTTTCTAAAGTACTCGTTAAAAGTCCCCCGATACCTGGAATCGATGCCACGGTCTGAGAAATGTCTATGTTTGAGCGGCGTGTAAGGGGTTAATGCCTCTTGTGTTGTCCAAAGAGGCAGAGTTTACAACAAACTGGAAAACTAGTCCTTTGTTTTTTTGTTAAATTATATGACTAAAGCTGTTACCTGTCAATTTAAATCATGTTTTTTTATTAAGTACTCGGTATCGGTAAGTACTGAAATGCAAGTACTCGTATTCCAAAAAAGTGGTATCGGTGCATCCCTACATTAAAACATTATGACTTTCTTCATGGTCCACTGACTTCAGCAGGATCCTAAAGTTAATTTCTACTGAACTCTAGTTTAGTTGTTCATTTTTCCAGAATGAGATCATGAATATATGTAACATCTTTAAATTAAGCAAGATACAAAACTTTTTCTTTGTAAAATCTTATTATTAAAATAAGCAATAAATGAAGGAATAAGGGCAGCAACACTTTTTACAGTGTCTGCAGCGGTCAAGTCTCAGGCGAGGTTCTGCCGAGAGTTTATTTCACCAACTGGAGGTCCAACACAAAGATCCCACACAGCAACCTTTGTGTTTCTATGGAAACAAGGTTTGCACTGTTACCATGACATCAGAAAAATGTACTGATGATGATAGAAAGAAACAACTAGGCACAAATGTACCGCACATTCACATCTGGATCACAGTACTGACACGATCAATAGCAGCCGTGTGTGGGATGCAGGTTGCCAAGGCAACACATCCTCTCACCAATCAGAGGGCGATAGAGACGCCCACTGCTGCTGTCTGTAAGTGTTTCACAAATATTGATAATACCTTTAAAAACCTGCAGTCACACAGCACAAAGATTTTCTTCATAATCTATATTTCGACAATTATTCTTTTTTTACAATTTTGATCAACAAAAGTTTTCAGAAAGAGGGAAAGTGTCAAGTGTCTTAAAAGTTTTCAGTAAGAGTTTGTTTGTGTGTGTGTGTGTGTGTGTGTGTGTTAACAAAAATACACACATTAAATGCTCTGAAATACACCAGCCACGACATGAAGCCTAAAGAAACAAACCCGGGAAGCCGAGAGGGTCTAATGCTTTGAAAGGCAGAGATTATTCTAAAAAAAGCATAAATATAAATTAACCCATCACCCATCTGACATCACACGCACACACACACAGAGGAACAGCAGGGGTGGGAGGACACGTCACAAACACACTGAGCAAAATCTGCACCATACAAGCAAAATTTCTGGAACAAAGTAGATAACTGTAGCAGATTTGGCTCATTATCATTTAACCAGAATGAGAAAGAATATTCTTGATGTTTTCAAAAACAAAGAAACAGTGGCGTCCTGTTGCCTGAGGCGAGTATTGCACGATAGGCTGTTAAGAAACAGTTCAGCCTCATGTTAAACAGGACATTTCACCCAAACCCCATTAGAGATTTTTAATGGGTTGGTGGACACTCAAGTGCGCCACCTCCAGGCACTTTGTGATTTTGCAGTTCATGCATGTATGTGCATATCAAACAATACCACATGCATGAAGTCCTGAGATCTCACATCAGTCCAACAGTACCAGAATGCACAGATACACTTGTGTGTGTGTGTGTGTGTGTGTGACTCCTCTCATTAACCATCATTAGCCCTTTAACCAGCAGTCATAGATCACGCTCGCACACACACACACACACACACACACACACGCCCAGTGAGATAAACCGAGTGTTTGAGTCTTCAGTTATCGATGCCCAGTTTAGACATCCCCTGACGAACTTCATGTAACTCATCAATCTTTCCATCCAGAACATCCATAAACTTCTTCAGTTCCATCTTCATGCTTCTCTCTCTTTGCTGGTTGGTGTCGATTTCCGCCTGAAGAAGCTTCATGTTCTCACTCATGTCTCTGTTGGTCACTTCGGCCGCCTGCAAGACACACAGCAGAGATGTCGGTCATATTAACCAGACGCTCATTCACATAGACAAGCAGATTTAGCTCAAGGCCTATTTAGACATCACAACTCAAAATCACTGCAATGAAAAAAACATTTCTTCACTGCCCGCTTGACTTCATTGAACGTGTTTGACAGACCGCTCTGTGTTTTTATGGCCATTTTTTTATTTGTTTTGTCATGTGAACACGATGTGCTTTATCCAGTATGTATGAATAATTCTTTGTAAGGTTAAAGTTCATCTCGTGCACACGCGTGTGCCCTGTGAGAACAGTTGGTCTAAAGTTAGACACAAACAGATGGAATGCGAGCAGCTGCGATGTTATACTGAGACGTACAACATCAATGAAACCAGGGGTGGAAAGTAACTAGTACAACAACTCGTGTTACTGTAATTAACTAGTCTTTTTTGGTATTAGTACTTTTATGACTATAATTTAATTCTGTATTTTTACTTGTAACAAAGTTGATTACTTAGCTTAATTTGTACTCAAGTTACTTTAAATTTGTTACAGAGTACAGTAGTGTACAAAATATTCGTTGATGAGATTTATTTCAATGCCAAAAATGAGACGATAGCATCATTAAACATTGACATGTATATGATCAGAGCTGTGTACGGGGGGTGGTGGTCCACTGTCTATCAGACCTCACTACAGTCAACTGTTGGGTGAAACAGCAGCACGGTTATCTGTAGGAGTGGATTGAAATTTCAGATCCCTGCTGAAAGCATTGTGTTATCAGTTAACGGGATACTTTCCAGTTTGTTTGTCTGATCAAAGTATTAAAATCTGATCTAATACAAATACCAGAAAACAATGGAAAAAAATCACGTATCTTAAATATTTCCTATATTCTGGGAAAAACACAAGTGTTTCTAGTAAAGGTTGCTTACAAAGATTTATACCACGGGTCTATTGAATGCTGTATTCTGATTGGTTGAGAAATGTTTCACAGGTGTTGATTGTTTTTCTGTAAACCATACACCTGACCTGTCAAATGTCTTAAAATAACCACCAGAGCAATGTTTGTGGTATAAGCGTAATAATTGACTCCTTTGAATTATTCGAAAAGAATGCATACCCAAGGTGTAATGGCAGTCCGCTTCGCACCGTTACACCTTGGGTGTGCATTATTTTCGAATAATTCAACAGCCTGTTTTCATTTATTCCATACGTAAACACTGGCTAATCATTTTTAAACAAAACAGTTAAAGAATAACGATCAACTCGTGACACTGAAACTTCTACATTTAAAACCACTTAATTTAAAATCATTGCCGTCGGCTTAAAAGAGCTTCATGCGGGGTCGTAATGTCACCATAAAATAAAACAAATGAAAGCATATAAAACAAAGCAATTAGTCTCAATTATTTATAGATTTGTAATAGTGTGTATGTTAATACAGCTCAGTTAAAGTCTTCAGCTTCAGTGCCAGCAGTGCAGTGTTAAGATAAATGAGGGGTGCGTTACTTTCTCACTTGAGCCCTGCACCTGCACCTCAAACTGTCTGTGCATGGCTCTTTATATTCATAGAAATACACAGGCCCATTCATGTGACAAAGCAAGAATAAAATATAGATTTAAAATGCATTTTTGTTACAATCCAAATATCCTATTTATTCTTTGAATGGCATAAGTAGAGTACATTTACATTATGCATTTGGCAGATGCTTTTATCCAAAATGACTTGATGGATTGAGTGGATTACAAGGTATATATTTTTATCAACGTGTCACCTGGGTTTGAACCCATGATCTTTTGTGTTGCTAATGCAATGCACTACCACTGAGGTATAGAGTACACAGTTGTGGATTATCACAAGCACGAGAAAAGAAATCTACTTCATTTAAAGGAAACTAATGTTTTCTTATGAGTTTTCATTAGACTGTGTATAAAATGTTTGACATTTGTGAGAGATGTGAGGTTGTGCGATCTAATCTTGCTAAAGGAGCAGAGCACCATGCAAATCTTGCGAGCACATGGGCAGGTGTAATATGTGATCTGAAAACATCACAAATCGACTGAGGTCCAGGGCCAAAAATCCTGTAGTGCGAGCTGATTGCAAACAACATTCACACCAAACTGACTTCTTAGAATTAAGGGTTAGACTTTTTCTTGATTCAGACGTCACTGTCTGTTTTTGTATATTTGAAAGGTCAATCAACTCGAACCAAAATATTTTTTCATCCCACACTACTTTAATCTCATAATGAGAACAAAACCCAACTAATGTCCAGAAGCTGGTTAGAGGAGCTTCAGTAAGATCATGTTTACCTGTAGTTTGGCTGTAATGCTCTCACACTCGGCCATGAGCTGTGGAATAATTTCTGCTTGTTTTCGAAGGTTTTCTAATTCCTGAAAAACACAAACACATGTTTGTTATGACACACATACAGGTGTGGGTGTCTGTGTGTGTGTGTATGTGTTTGCGTGCATTACCTGCTGTTTGTCTTGTAGATCGGCCTCCAGCTTGTGAATCCTAACAGTCAGCTGAGCGTTTTTCTCTCTCTCCACATTCATGTCCTGACACTGAACATCCAGTTCTGAGATCTACACACACACACAATACAGTGTTTACAGATCATCTCTCATCATATTAAATAATATTTGCAGATAAAGTGTTGATGATTTGACTCACCCTGTTCTTGAGCTGACTGTTCTCCTCCTGACATTTGCTCACTTGACTCTTCCAGCTCTCTGCATTGCTGTTTGCTTCCTGTAACGCGTCCATCAGACGAGCGTTGCTCTCCGTCAGCGTCTGCAGCTCTGTCTCCCACTTCTTACTGTCAGACGTGAACACAATCTCAGTCCACTCGAACATAATCTTTGTTCAGACTACAAGTAACGCATCTGACGTCACATAGCAGCTCCTCAACTCTCAGATCTTACCAACATGCATGATCACAATACTCAAAGATTCACAACGAATATTGTCGGATAAAGTCCATGATCATTTAGACTTTGATCAAATAGATCATCTATGCGGTTGGGTATACGCACTACCGGCACATCCGGGAACTTGACTGTAAAATTCGTCACCGCCCCTTTTTGGGGGATAACAAACTAGACGTCCCATAGACTTCATACAAAATAGCGGAACAAAGCAACGTTCGTACACACCCGGCAGGCATAAATAACTTAAGAAATCACTCGGATTAAACATGTCGAGTAATTATCTGTCCCCCTGCCTGCCATAGAGCCCGAAAGATACATTAACACATTTAATTTGGTCAATATAAAAACATGTCCCTTTCATTCTCCCAGCATCAAATTTGTGTAACAACGCTATACAATGATTGCTGGAAAGTCACTAAGGCTATGTTGTATGGCTGGATGGAAAAGTGCACTCAGTACTTTAAATATAAAGACATTATATATAAATATTAAGTAACTTTCAAATACGAAGTAAAATCATTTACGGTCTTCCCTTTTGACCCAATGAGGTACGAGTAAATATCTGGGTAAGACACCTCTGGCCAATGGGGAGCGTTGTTACACAAATTTGACGCTCTGAGAATGAAAGGGATATGTTTTTATATTGACCAAATTAAATGTGTTAATGTATCTTTCGCGCTCTATGACAGGCAGGGTGGACAGATAATTACTCGACATGTTTAATCTGAGTGATTTTTTTAGTTATTTACGCCTACCGGCTGTGTACGAACGTTGCTTTGTTTCGCTATTTTGTATGGAAGTCAAAGGGAAGTCTAGTTTGTTTTCCCCCAAAAGTGGGCGTGAACCTGTTCAGAGACATTCTATGACGTTGCGCCGGTTGTGCGTATTGAATGAATGATATTATTCATTGACATTACAGGATTATGTTCCTGAGGCACTAAGGTAGATGTGAACCTTCAGATGAGTGATGGGTTTTTATGACAAACATTTCTTGAAATATTTAAATAAATTTCTCAGTCAGCTTTCCAGTTAGAAATCTTTTTATTTTATTTTATATCTTTTTTTAATATATATATTATCTCATTTAAATAATCTTAATATATTTCCACAAAGCATTGTTGCAACACAGTGCATAACTGAAAAAAGCGCTACAGAAATTTGAACTGAGCTGTAAGAAGAGAAATCTCAGCAGGTCTCACAAATGAAGACTACAGCAGATTCTAGAAAAATAATCACTGCATGTTTGGCTTTACAAGTGTGTGTGTGTGTGTGTGTGTGTGTGTGTGTGTGTTTGATATTGTGTGTGTGTGTGTGTGTGTTACCTCTGATCCACAGCAGACTTTAAAGGGTTGTTCTCGCTCTTCTGCTCTGGGTTTTCTGGTCCGACGTGATAAATCTTCTCATCATCTGTTCCATTAAAGCTGGAGGCCTGATTGGCTAATGGAGTTTCACGCCCAGATTCCTGGTGGAATAAACAACAACTAATGTAATACACAATTATATAAACTCCTATCTGACATTTTACTTTTAACACAATTTCAACGAATTAAAGGCCGGTCGGTCACGCTACAGTTTTAGTTCCCTTGACTTCCATTCATACGTATGAGAATGCGTCAGAGAAGAAATAACTTCTGATGTTTACTAAATTCCATTAAAGGAAATATTGTGTAGTTTTTTTCTTTTACTGTTTTTTTTTTTTACTCTGAGAAGCTTTTGTTAGTCCCCATAACCTTCACGAAGCTAAGATGACCAAATCAAAGCAATACTCATTAATAATAGAGAAATATTATTTTTCCATACATTTTCTGCACAAGTTGTTATTGACTACACATAGGAGATCTGCTTTTGGTGTTAAGAGAGCGATGTTGCTGATGTCACATGTACCTGTGATTGATCACTGGAGGTCTCCATCTTGTCCTGAGACTTTTCTCTGGCCAGTTTTGCCGCCTCTTTTACTTCCTGGAACTTCTCAGCGAACTGAAGATCAAGAAATTAAACTCATCAGGGTGTGTGATTGTGCATGCATATGTATGCGTTATTGTTATTGTGTATGTGTGTAATTGTGCATGCGTGTGTGACTTTCACATTGTTCAAGTGTGCGTGTTGAGTGTGTCGTCAGACCTTGGCCAGCTGTTGTTCAGAGGAAAAGCCGAGTCCAAACACGGTGTTAGCCCGACTGTCGGCCCATTGGCCAAACTTCTGTGATGTTTTAGTGAAGTTCATATTGGGAGTGATTGTGCTGTTGATAATAACCTGAAGAAATAAAGACATTTAAGCAAACACACCAACCTCAAAATACAACGTACAACAGATTAAGAAAAATCTTTAAACAATCTGACGTATGGATGACGTACTGTATGTGTGTATTTACTCATTTACCAGGAGCATCTTAACATTTAATCATACGCAAGTAAAAAGATGACGTGATATTACACAGGACTGGAGAAGCTGAAGTAAAAGTTTTTTTTTTTTAAACGTGTTCTTGTGATTATAATTGTGGTTTAAGGTTAGTTTAGCGTCTTCTGCTCTTTGAAGATCAGCTGTAGGTTTCACAAGAGAAACAAAACCTTCTGCTGTTTAGGGTTTAACACACACACACACACACACACACACACACACACACACACACACACACACACACACACACACACACACACACACACACACACACACACACACAGTTCATTTATGCCACTGTGTGTGATGTCACTTCCTTATGAAAGAGGAAACTTAGTGTTTTAAGAAGAATAAAGCATAAATCTTTTATTTACACTTCCAGGCATGGGAATAATGAGACCGTATTATTCTTTAATAATCTTTAAATCATTTATCTGGACATTTAACTGCTTGTTTGGACTGCTGTGAATAAAACTAATAAAAAATAACAAAATACTTTAAACGTAGTTTATTTATATAACAAGCAAAATAAACAATGAGTAGATTACCTAGGAAACCAAAACATTTGTTATTTTCGACGAGGTATTTGTTCAAGAGTTTAGCAACACGTCGGACCATTAAAAAAAACCTGAAACCGCAAGTAAAGTTTGGACCAGAAGCGTATCGCGTCACCCCAAGTGTGTCTGATGAAACCGTCTATACATTCGCTCTATATAATCTCAGATTTCAGATAGATTTACATTACATCTCATTTATGCATTTGGCAAATGTTTTTATAAAAAGCGACTCATAGTGCATTCAAGATATAAATGATTTCCTTGCTAACACAACACAGTTGAGCTACAGGAGCACTTCAGTCTTCATCCTCTGTCATTAGATGGGTTATGGTAATGTGTCAGAGGACCTCTCGGTTGAATTTGGTTTCTCAAAGTTTTATCTTCATCACTCACTTGCTCACTGGGATGCCGAATGTTCAAACAAGTACAGAACTGATTGTATAACAGGGTTTACATGTAAAACATTCATATAGCTTCAACCTAGGGGTGGGCAATATGACCAACATCTTATATCACCATAGGATTCATTTTAAATCATGATAGCGATATGTATCATGGTAGGTTTTTTAATCTTTTAATAAGGTTTTTATGTTATTCAAATATTATTTAATGCCATAACATTCTCACAAAAAAACTTATACAAGCATAAAAAAGAAGATAAAAACAAACAAAACTCAAGCTCACTGAAGATAGAGAGTCAGTGATGAAAGAATGATAATAAATAATAATGTATGTACACTTATTATTATTATTATTATTATTATTATTTTTCTTATTATTTATTATTATCATTATTTCATCACTGACTCTTTATCTTCAGTGAGCTTGAGTTTTGTTTGTTTTCATCTTTATACCTATACGTCTATACATACGTCTCTCTCTCTCTCTGTCTATATCTTATTAAAGGTAGAAAAGTGATTTAGTCAAGTGCAGTGAGAGATTTTCTCCCACTGTTTGATTAACATGAGTAACAGACAGGAGCAAAATTAGGTAACTTCCCCTTTAAGAACAAAGTCCAGATTCAATATACTGTTACACATGCCTTTTTTTATTTCAGCTGTTTACTTTCTCTTAAGACCTAAATGATCACCTGGGCAGCGGATGCGCGATTTGCATGCTCCTCTCACGCAGAAACAGCGCACGCATATAGCACTGTTGTTTGTGTTTCAAAACTGCCATGCTTAAATACATGTACAAATGTTAAGTTTTTGTGACCACGCGCACAGCAAAGTGACGTGGGGCGGTAACCTTTTTAGTGACGATGGTCCAAAATCTTGGACTATCATATCTACCCACCCCTACTCCAACCGTACTGTACCATCTATTAGACGCTAGTAAATGTGGTGGCTGGAAAAATCATTTAAATATCACACACATCTGAACCCTAACTCCCTAGAGTTTACAACACAGAGAAACGAAATCCACCCAAGAAGAGTAGTGTGGGTGTCATTCACATTAACACACATGTTCAGTGTTTCCTCATGTATCTGTACCCAGAGAATGACAACAGCAGGTGTGTGTGTGTGCGCGCGCGTCTCAGCAGGTCTGTGCTGTGACATCATCACTGCTGCCTTCATACTGAGGGACCGATCCAAATCTCCATGGCAACATGAACTGTAAACCCACTGCAGAGGGAGACCCTCTCAACACCGTGTGTGTGTGTGTGTGTAAATATGATCTGGATTTTTTATTATCCGCTGTGTAGTAGCGAGAGCTCTTCCTGCAGCTAAACTGAACGAGTCTGCTGCCTACAACACCAAGATCATGGTTTGTTTCCTATGAAATCTACTTACCAATACATTCAAAAGCAGGTTAACTATTATGTTAACTGTGTGTGTGTAGCGGTTCTCAACTCCAACAACAGCTTTTCAATTAATGATCAACAACAAACATTTATATGACAAAACAAAAATGAAAAGAAATCGATTTGACGTTTTACCCGCTGTACTGAACTCTGACTTCTGTACCGTTAAACCCCCAGTAAAAGCTTATTTCACATTGAGGCTGTTTACACTTGGCATTAATATTCATTTCCGTCGATCGGATCACAAGTGGATGACGTTAATGCAGGTGTAAACAGTGTTTAAACGTTTTGCGCTTGTCCACTTTCAACCAAATTCAGGGGCTGTTTACACTTGGTACCAAAATGTGTTTACGTCAATCGGATCACAAGTGGACAAGAGAGATGCCTTCTGTTTACACCTGGTATTTAAATCGGTTTCTTTTGTCCACTTTCGAGCGCTTCTGTCCTGATTACTTTGAGGGGTGGTCTGTGAAGAGTCCGCTGCTTGTGTTGTAAGTAAACATGCTGCACAGTGTTTTGTACGTGTATATGTTAGGATTGTGCAACTTTCATGTGCTCGCAAAATGAAATACACGAAGATCAGCCGCTTTAGTTTTATCAATGAAAGCCTAAAGATAGCGCTGCACAGAAAAATATTTTTATATTTAATTAATAAGCTACATAATGCCTCTAACTGCACAGAAAACGGAAAAAAAGGAAACCAAGGCCGAAAACCGAAACCCCGAAAGAAATCGTTATGCCAATTATTAGTACAATTGCATTTATGGCTATCACTGTGTACTAACTTTACTAGGGGTGTGTGACGGATCACAAATCTCACAGTTCGGATCACATTACAGTTTTTGAGGCACAGATCAGATTATTTTTCGGATCACCAAAAAGCGGGTGGGAAAAATCTAATAAACAAAGAAATTGCAAACATTTATAAAAAAAGAACAAAGTTTTACATTAATAAGGTCTGAAATTAGCATTAGCATTAGGTACAGAAATCAAATTAAATGAATCATAACACAATAAATTAAATATATTATTATTTTTAGAGCTATTTGTCTCTTTGTCATGGGTTGTTTGATTAACATGAATGACACAGACTTTAGTAGGTTAATCTGACTGTAATCTATACATACACTTAAGACATAAACAAATATTTTTATTAGAAAAAGAATACTGTGGAGATAATTTTGTTTATATTTGCCCTGTCAATAACAGAGAGATTTTATGTTCGCTTGTTTTGTTTTTTTAAACGCGTCTCTCTCGTATGTGCACTATTGAGGGCACACACAGAGACGGAGGGTGAATCCCAAACAGCGCAACAGTCGCTCCACATAAAAACGTTACGTTGGGTTTCATTGCTTTATTTGCCAAATGTAAGTTAATGGATTACAGCATGAGACACATTAGCGCGACTCTCTCTAAAGTTTACACATCAAGACATGCTGCTTAATCTTTATTAGCATTAAAAGATGACCTCTCTGACCTTTGACCCATCCACACTGATGATGCGATAGCTGTTACGTGTACTGTCATAGAAATATGACACCGTAACAGCCTGTTTGCTGGCTGGAACCCAGTTCTTCTTGGTGCTGGGGTCGATCTGGAAGACATGAGCTCTGGTGGTGAAGATGGGCTGCTCCCTGACAGACACACAAACACAAAGACCGCATCAGTGTATGGATCACATATAGCTGTACTTGATAAAAGACAGGTCACAGTGTACAATCAGATATTTCGGTTTCAAAATTACAAACCCTAATGACTGTTTACGATCCTGCTTATCAATCAAATACTTTATACATTCATAACTGGATATTACAGATTAATGTGAGTAAAATCAAATGATCTGTGAGATTAAAGCGATAAATCAGGGAAATATTTTAGAGACAAGATTACAGATCTCAGATATCAAATTCAGTGATAATATTTCATGATGCTCCAGACTGTGCTCTTCTATCTGGTCTGAATTTGAGCCCATGGACCTGGCCACACTTATGGATATATTCAGTAAATTAAAACATACTATTTGTCCCCAGGATGTGATTCCACACCTTTTTCTCTGCCAAATTATTAACACTGTTGGTCCAGGTCTTTTAATGTTTATTAATAAATGCTTGTCTACTGGCTCTTTCCAGAAAAGATCTAAAAAATGCTGTGGTGACACCTTATTTAAAGAAACTGAATCTTGATTCGGCTGTATTTTCAAATGTTTGTCCCATTTCTAATTTCCTTTTATTTTTAAGATACTTAAAACAAATTTATTGACTCAACTGCAAATGTATCTGAACATAAATTGAACGTAAACCATGTACAGGAAACATTCCAGTCTGGTTTTAAAGCACTACTGAATCTGCTTTGTTGAGCGTTTCAAACGACATCTTTATGCAAACTGACTTTGGAAGATCTGTGGCCCTTAGTTTTATAAGATCTTAGCTCTGCCTTTGGTTTAGTTGATCATGAGATACTATTTGCGCGATTAGAGAAAGCTGTGGGCATTCGTGGCACTGTTTTTCATCCGCTCTTACCTGACAAATAGATGGTTCAATGTTAGCATAGGTCAATACTCCTCTTTTTCTATAAAGCTTACATGTAACTCTGGAGTTCCTCAAGGATCAATCCTTTATTATGCTTTTTCTTTCTCAGCTTATAAGGCTATATTCATGTAGAGTTTTAAGTCTAATTATACAAGTTAGAGAAGAAATGTTGTTTGAAATTGATATATGGCATTTATTCTGGCATGCAGTGATGCAACAACCCATAATGCTGAATTACTATATAATATTTAGAGGTATATTTAACCAGGTAGGACACCACTGAAGTCCTAAATGTGTAAAATGTGTCATTTTTATAGAGGCATCGCCCTTTTTTGATGACATATCCTCTTGTAGAGCAGAAACACAGAGATGAAGTGACGACAGTCATGTGACTCAACCCCATCACATCACATTTCTGTGTAACTCAACGATCACAATGACGAGGATCACTACTCGCCTTAATCATGCCAAACAATCTAGAAGATTCCTAAGTCTCAACAGAACCATGCCTGGAATGCGGTTCTACCAGGACACAGAAACCCAACCTGAACTCTAACCTCATACGACTCAATGAGCTGTGATCTAATTGGAACAGACAGTGAAGTGCGGGCGGAGCTCTGTGTTGTTATTGGACACGACACACATTCCATTCTGCCTGTCGACCTGCTTGAAAATATTAATGAATCATCTTAGTTTCTATTAAAGTTACTATTAGCATGACATTTCATCCCAACATTACTGCTGGTTATTAACACTCAAATAAACATGGATTCTGGGACTTACGTGAGCTAGACGCACTGTGTTTGGACTGACCAGAACATCAGGTCACTAATCATGTTAACTTTCAATTTAATCCACAACGATCACATCAAGACATCTTGTGTATGATGAAAGTAAATCACTGATAACACCAGCCCAACTGAGAAAGGCATTCACAATCTAGCAATGTCATTCGAACAGCAAGCTCCAACACGAGGCCCAGCGCTAGACTGAATCAATATCTGTTCATTTTAACATGCCACAGGCAGTCAGTAGGAGTTGCATTTTATGCATTTGGCAAATGCATTTATCCAAAGCGACTTTATGCAAAATAAAAATACATTTTATCAGGATGGATGTTCCTTGGGATTCGAAACCATGACCTTTACGCTCTGGCAGTTGAGCTACAACCTCCACCAATGTGTGCTTTCTGAGCAAGCATGCAGTGTCTTACATTTACAGATTACAAGCATGAGCTGCCTATCAGAATCAGAATGAGCTTTACTGCCAAGTACATTGACGTGCACACCGGAGGATTTTGTTTTGGTGACAGGAGCTTCCAGTGCAGAAGACAGCCAACACAGTGCAAACATGTTGTAGACATACATAGGAATTACACAGTCAAATCAAAGAAGACAATAACATATTCCTGCATTGCTAGTTTAAGTCATTTACTTTGGCTCCCCCAGAGCAGCAGCAGATGGTTGTGACCAACACCATCTGCTGATCGAAGCTCCTGTCCTCACTGGACACTTGCTGTCATTTACCAGCCAGTAACTACTATGGTTAAGTTTATTGGTGTGGTCTCCAGAAACACACAAATGCTGTGACGCATGACCTGCAGTTGCTTTGCAGATGTGACACATTTCCACGAACGTAATTGGAGATTAGCCGGAGGGTGAAGGTCCGGTCTCTTGAACGGGCTTTAAATAGCCACTCCAGTGTAACGTCTCATTTAAACCCCAGCGAACAGGAAGAGGATCCCTACAGCCGTCTACATGTGACCCTGACAGACGTCAAGGCTTCGCTACCTCAACGTTCTGTGCTTTAGGTTTCCAGCCTGACAGTTTCTGCCGTCACAAACAACAGATCATTCATTTGACACTGTGACGGTTTGTGTGGTGAATGAGGTTAATCTATAACCAAAGCCTGAAGCCCAAGCCCAATTCATTCATTCATTCATTCATTCAAACAAACTCACAGTGTCAAATGGCAGACGTGTTACAATCTGCAAACTTATAGAAACCCTCGAACATGTGGACCATTAGAGTTTTGTCTCAGTATAGGAACTGTACAGATAATATCTGGGGTATTTAATCAAAGGGGTTTGATTTAGAGCATATGAATGAGTCTGACAAGAACACACTTCTTAAAGCAGAGACAAACAATAACATACAAGACGGTTTAAATCTTGTGTCATAAAGTTAGGGTGAGAGAAACACATCTGACCGCACAAACTGGTCCTTCAGCTTTCTTAAGAAACCCAGCAGCACACGTTTAAAGCTGAACACACACACACACACACACACACACACACACACACACACACACACATTTTCTCTCTCTCTCTCTCTCTTTAAAATGTCTATTCGATTTGAGACAGTAAGTTGATAAGATGTTTATGAAGGAGAGCTGCTCAATAAGAACGCGAAAAATCACCTGCTGTACACACACATTCTCTCTCTCTCTCTCTCTCTCTCTCTCTCTCTCTCTCTCTCTCTCTCTCTCCCTTCATTTCTAAAAACAAGTTACAAGGCTACAAAACTAAATTCAACAATCCATCCATAAATTTACTTCACATACAGAATAAATATTCACTGGATTCGTTCAAATATTGTTTCACGTCTGATTTTACACAAACTTTATACAACCTTGTACTTTGTACTTTCATAAAGAAATCACTGCAATCAAAAACACAACAGTTAAAGCGGTTAAGCAGTAAATCACTCACCCCATTTCACTGACTGCAGATCAGATCTGTTCTCGGTATTAAACCTGTTCAGCAATAACAGCTAAAATATATCGCGCATGGATCGAAATATTCCGACAAAACCGCACTCCGGTCTCAAAGACGCGTAAGTTTCAGCTGCTTTGATCTGCTTGTACTGATGGAGAGAGAGAGAGAGAGACGCGCCGCGGATCATCCCACACACGCTCACAACCCACACATCGCAACACACACACACACACACACACACACACACACACACACACACACCGCAACACACACACATCGCAACACACACACATCGCAACACACACACATCGCAACACACACACACACACACACACACACACACACACACACACACACGTGGTGTCGGTGTTTGTCATGATTCAGTGTTCATTGGCCATCACAAATATAGCGAAGCGACACACGCGCAAGCATTTATTAATGTTTGCCTTTACACCTGTGTCGACACAAGTCAAATCTTTGATAAATTGGTTGGTATTGTTTGCACGTTACTGAAGTTTAAAAGTTATGAACACTTACATATCTGCAGAACGCCAAATATTCCGCTGCACGAATCCGCGTCAACTGATCAACTGATCTGCATTATTCATTAATCCACCGAAAACAAACCCGCTGTCAAAACAAAACCGATATTTATTCGTGGACACTCACACAACTTCGAACTCCTATAAAATATATATTAATTGCACGTGAGTTGTAGAATTTTAAAATATACATACATCAGTTGTCATGCGTGTGAACGAAATGGTAAACCCGGAACCTTTGGAGAAGCCACGAGGGAGAGAAATAAGAGTTGCACGTCACGTGTTGCAGTATTATTAGTCGTTTCTGCAGGTGGGGTCACCGCTCGTCTCGTTCACTCATTCATTTTGCACGTCGCTTCAGTTGTTTATCTCTGAATTATTTAGGCATGTCTAGCGACACGGACTATGACACAAGGTTCGCGTCCCGGTTTAGCGCGGAGGACGCAGAGTTTCAGCGGTACAGGCAGCGCGCACCCGACACACCGCCGATGCTTGAGGACTGGAGAACACGTGGACGCAGAGATAACCGGTAATGAAAGACAGAACCTGATGTCTTATTAAATACATTAACCATTGCCTGATCAATACACGTTTGTATTATTTCGGTAGAGCCCCGGAGCAGCGGCATCGTGGGGGCTACAACCGCGGGGACCGGCGCTGGCCTGAACGCAGTGATGAACGGAGGTCCGGTCACGATTCCTACGGCCAGAGGTCGCATTACCGTCATCTGTGACCCTTCATGACCCATGCCGTTCACTCCATCAGTTTTCTAGTGTGCTGTATCGTAGTCACGGACAGGCTATTATTATTATTATTATTATTATTATTATTATTGAAATGGGCTGCTTGTTTGGTCTCATAGAACTTTAATCGTTGTGTAAATATAATGTCATTAAACAGTAACTGTAACTTCTGCCACTTAGTGAAACTCCTTGGTCTTTCATTGCTGCTACAGTAAACATATTTACGAAATGGAATGGAACCCTAACATGTAAAATGTGTAGAATAGTGGAGTATAAAAGCTTTGAAAGTGTAAACATAACATAAATCTGTGCTAAGAATCCAATAGGTTTTGAATTTTCATTCAGCTTGTAGAGCATGTGTATAAATGTGATGTGATGCTTGTACACAGTAATCTCTCTCTCCCCTGCAGCACTACGGTGACCTGCATCAGATCTAAATGTGTATGTGAGATGATGCGTGACATTAACACAAGTGTGTGCGGCTGATGTTCATCTATTTTTATCCTTTCAGCCTCAGGCACGTGCATCTGCACACTGCTACAGTCTTCACAACTGTCCAATGCACTTGAATAGATTGTAATTGTTTGCAATTGTAATTGTATTAAGCCGATGCAATCATAAATGCATTTTCATATTATATTCAGCAGTCTTTTTTTGTAGTCCAGTCTGGTTTGGCCACCAAACCGCCATAGTAGAGAGTATGGACCGCCGAGAGAGAAGGTTATTGGTGTGCCCTCGCCCTCATGAACATTTAACTGACCGACAATGAGTCTCTTACTTTATACTCCCACTGTTTAGAATGACAGGTCATTGCATGGGTGATTCTCATGAAAACTTGGTTTTAAAAATGTCAAGCATGAAAATGTAAAAATTGCTTAAATTTACTTTTTTTTCCCACCAGACATTGAAAAACAAAGTCAATGGGAGTAAATGGGAACATTAATTTAAACACTTTTACTTATCATTTAACACTTTTTGTAACATAATTTAAAAAATTTGTTTCACCTTTCATTACCGCAACAGTCAGAAAACATCAACACTGACATATTTTCAAAATGACATGACAAACCTGAAAGAACATAATTTGGAGATTCTGCACATGAATTTAAAATCAAAGTATTATGCTTCTATTAATTAAATTAACATTTAATAAGCATCTGTTGCGGTAATGATTATCAAAATGTCGTGTAAGCATTCTAACAAGACAATATTTCAAATTAACTGTAAAAAAATTATCTTACCTGGTAGCCATCTTGAAGTAACTGGTCAAAATCAAAATCAAACTTTATTAAAATTTTGTATGTGTGCTTAAACTGTTCTCAAAAAGTGTTGCGGAGGAGGAGAACATCGGGCATGGACACATCATTTTCCTAATTTTTCTTCATTATTTTTATACATGAATATTCAGTAAATATTTTTTCTGTCATCTAAAGTAGTCTAGCAAAACATCCATTTATTTTTTTTCTAAATATTTTTGTGTTAATTTGATTAAATTAAAACATAACGCATGTTCAAACACAGCCGGACACATTGCGTTAATGAGAATTTCAGCAGAAAATGAGATAAAATTGATCAATTATCAATTCTTATGTTGAAATCACACATTGTGCAAGGTAGAACACAGTATTGTGTTAATTCTGATGCTTTTTAATATTACTATATTACACATTTTATAGCTAAAATCATTAGTGCCGTGGTGTTTCAATGGTTTCGTGAGAATCACCCGCATATTTCCTACCCAGTCTCATGTAGATGCATATAAATTCCAGAAAGTTTGAAAACTTGTGCAGTACATAATCAAAGTTACAATTTTACGTGCATAGGATACACCAGTCCTTCCCGTTCATTTAATATGGCACATCTTTTTATGTATTGGTTTCTCTTTAACAATTTTTGCTTGGGTTTGGGGTTCGATTTGGGATTTCCTTTAGTATGTTATTTACATAGTTGATTTGGTACATTTCTCGAATCATCCTCCACATTTGCAAAACAATAATTTCTCAAAACAATTTGTACAAATAGCAAAACACCATGGATAACCTGCAAAAGCCAGTTTCTTACTTAAAATCCTTAGTTCATCTCCCAAAAGTAAATATGTGTGTCAATGAACATGTCAGTGCCATCAGAATGACAAGTCATTGTGTACGGATAAGAGGGATGTTCGAATGGCTTAAATTTTATGACGGTTATTGTATTGTAAATTGAACACATTAGTGTAAGTTATGTGGGAGTTTGATTGCAAGAGACTGGACAAAATTTACATTTATGCTTTTACTGTTTGTACTGTAATTTATTGACAGACCATATGTTATTGCCACACAGAAAGGATAAGACAGCACTGCATAGCACAAAGAAACAAAACAAAAGTAGAATTGTGAACATAGGACAATCTCCTTATAGGGAAAACTGTACATGTAGTGCTATGGGCTGCCAGTGAAAGTCAAGTAGATGTCCAACCATAGCCCAAAAATAGACAATGCGTATACTTTTAGAACATGCAAAAGAAATGAAAGCAAACCCCTTAAACAACTGTCAACTTTGCTTACATGTTAGAATATCATACATCTTTATATTACATCTTCAAGTTATTTTGGCAAAAATGGCATGTTATCAAAATCAAGGTTATTTAGGGTAGAAGTGGGTTACAGTATAGCCGGACTGTAATGGGTCTATAGTTAGCCATCATTTCAACATCTTAGTTTTTGCTTTGCCGGCGACGTTCCTGTCTATTATAGAAAGTCAAGATTGACCTGGGAGCAATTGACCAATTCAGGACAGATTTAGAAAAAAACGTCTAATGGAAATTTATAGAAATATGTTTGACCAAACCCTGTATTATGACAACTTGTTCAACTATTTTGCATGTAAAGACTTGTACTATGAAATAATGCCTAAATGTTGTGGGGGCTGAGACTATTCAACAGAGACCCATTATATTACATTTTTGATCAACATGACATAAGCAACTGATAATGTAGGAAAAAGCAGAGAATTGTACATAATCATTTCCGTGGATGTACCAAGCATTTTCAAAACTGTTTCTCATTTCTTTGAACAAGTGACACGATGTGAGAATTGAACCGGTAGTTTTGAGAATTTCAATTCTGATCTGAGAAATGTACTAAAGCCAGTGAGAAAAACTGTAACATATAGGTTTCTCCATGTTTTTGTCTATTTTTTGGCCATGTTCTCTTGCAATTGTGGTTAGAATTGGGGTTTGGGTTGGGATGTTATATTATTTAACAAAAAGTTGTTCCAAGCCCAAGCGTCAATGATTTAAAAAAAAGAGAAACCAATACATAAAACGACACAAAAAGATGCGCCTTATTAAGTGAACAGGAAGGACTGCCGTATCTTATGCATGCAAAATTTGAATTTGGCGTATGTATTGCATGAGTTTTCACACTTTGTACTATTTATACTACCCTCTATATGTGAACCTGCTTGTGAAATCCAGGTTAAAGGCCTGGGGCCCATTTCAGTAAGGAGGCATAATCAACTCTGAGCTAAAAGTTGGAGACGTGACCCGAGGCCATGTTTACATTAATGTGTTTTCCTATTAAAACGCATTACTTTTGCTGCGTTTTCGCCTTTATATTTCATTTGTCAAAAGTAGATTGACTCTGAGTTAAGCGCGTACACAACCACTATGAAAAGCCATCATCAATGGAGCTCCTATATTATGATTTAGCATGGCAACAGCACGTGACAAAGAGGTCTGAAAGCTTTCACTACTAGTTAAAACAAAGTATTGCAGCTAAAATGAAATTAGGAATGAGACTTGGACATAAAAGGATACCCTACTTCACAAAGGTTTGACATTAATAAAACCAAAATACACCAAGCCGGTATTCAAACTCAGGTCGCTGAAAGTATGTCTGCCCTGACCCCTGCGCAAAGCACTACCTACTAGACCAGTGGCTCTGTTGAACAAAATCATATGTAAAGGCAACTGTTCAGATGTAAAAGCACAGCCAAAAAGTTGATAGTCATTTAAGGATGAGTGTTGAAATATATTAAAATTGAATGCAAAGAAAAATTATACTGCTCAAATACTGCAACATCATCATCTACAGGATCCTCGTGAAATGAATGACAAGTTCTTGTGTCAAGACAGTCAGATTGTTTAGTCATGTTATCAATGTAACAGTTTACTCTGGAGGGATGTTCTGATGTAAACTATGGCTAAAGTTTTGACGACAAGTATTGTAAATTGTAGGTGCACCTTAGTGAAAGTTATGTGGGAGTTTGATTGCAAGAGACTGGACAAGATTCACAATTACGCTTTTACTGTTTGAACTGTAATACGTTGACAGACCATGTTATTGCCCCACAGAATGGATAAGACAGCACTGCATAGCACAAAGAAAAAAAAACCTACATTAGAAATGTGAACATAGGACAATCTCCTTATAGGGAAAACTGTACATGCAGTGCTGTAGGAATTACACTGAAGTCTTCCTACCTCCTGACCCAGCAAGCATGTTTGGCTAAAACAAGGCTAAATTTGGGTTGCCAGTGAAAGTCTAATAAATGTCTAACCATAGCCCAAAAATAGACAATGCATTAGAACAGAAAATGAAAGAAGAAACGAAATCAAACAACTAAAACCCATTTTGACTTCGCTTGCTGGGGACGTGTCTGTTTGTTTTCACCTGGGAGCAATTTACCAATTCAGGACAGATTTAGAAAAAATGTCTGATGGAAATATGTTTGACCAAACCCTGTATGACAACTTGTTCAACCATTTTGCATGTAAAGACTTATACAATGAACTAATACTTAAATGTTGTGGGGGGGGGGGGGGGGTGAGACTATTCAACAGAGACCCATTATATTACATTTTGATCAACATGACATAAGCAACTGATAATGTAGTAAAAAGCAGAGAATTGTACATAATCATTTCCGTGGATGTACCAAAGCATTTGCAACTTGTTCAAAGAAATGAGAAGCTACTTTTTTAATGTGCACAAGTGACACGATGATGTGAGAATTGAACAGGTAGTTTTGAGAATTACAATTCTGATCTGAGAAATGCACTTGAGTGACTGAGAAAAACTAGACTAAAAAAAAGTGCAAAACTAATACTAAAGAAGACATCAAAGCACATGATCTGACATAGGTGCCGATTTAAATCGTTTAGATAAAGTTTTAGATGCTAGATCTTTCTAAACCATTGATAGTTTTTAGTCTCGAGACCTCAGAGAAGATCTAAACTTTGATAAAAATAACGTCAAAACGTTTAAATGTTATTTTTATTGAATGTCGGTCAGGTTCCCCCATTACAATCGCATTGCACATCAATCAGCATTTATATGCCTGGGGCACGTTCATTCTCACACCGGTGCACAACATTTTGCTATGGTTTCCGGGTTGAACGACATGTTTTCTGGAAACGGTGTGCAACAGGGCTGCGTTCAGCCCCGACAGAACGTTGCACAACTATTAAACAGAAACAGTGATGCATTGAACACCCTGTTGTGATGACGCAAGAGTTGCAACTACGGTAGCTGAGAGGCCATTCTTTGTGTTCTTTTTTAAATGTTTCTAAAGCCTGATGAAATCGTTATAAATGTGTGTTTAATACTGTAAAATACCCTCGATGTTACAGTCACTGACTATGCCGTCCAGAATGAAAGACAACATTCCAACTTGAACCCATTGAGCGAGCTGTCTCTTTACTACCGCGTGGTTTTATACATCTTGCCGCTGATTGGGCCGACATTTCTGACACACCCACCAAACAAGAGAAAACGCTTCTAAAACCTGTTGGATTCCGTTGCACACCGTTTCCAGGAAACATGTCGTTCAACCCATAAACCGTAGCAAAACGTTGCGCACCGGTGTGAGTTTGAACGTGCCCCAGGTTTTAGATGCGTTTTCTCTTGTTTGGTGGGTGTGTCAGAAATGTCGGCCCAATCAGCGGCAAGATATATATTAACCACGCGGTAGTAAAGAGACAGCTCGCTCATGGGTTCAAGTTGGAATTGTCTTTCATTCTGGACGGCATAGTCAGTGACTGTAACATCGAGGGTATTTTACAGTATTAAACACACATTTATAACGATATCATCAGGCTTCAGAAACATTTAATAAAGAACGCAAAGAAAGGCCTCTCAGCTACCGTAGTTGCAACTCTTGCGTCATCACAACAGGGTGTTCAACGCTGTGCCTAGCCTCGCAAGGAAGTGACTTGTAAGGGATAACTGTGTAAATGTTTATTGACAGTCAAGCTATTGTTGTGTTTATTCATGTGCTTTTCTCTGTGGGAATATTTCTTATTTCTGTAACTTATGTGATTTATGTTTTGTTTAGTTCTCACGGCATGTTTTACGACATTTTTGATGGCATATTTTGATGGCATCGAGGATGACTAATAAATGCCCGTAAAGAAGGACGCTTTGTGTCCGTGTCTATTAACTGGAGGGAGTTATAACTAGTCCTGCCAAGGAAGTATCCTTGCCAGTTGCCATTGAGAAACGGCCCGTTTCAAGGAAACATGTCGTTCTCAATCCGGAAACCGTAGCAAAACGTTGCGCACCGTTTTGAACTTGAACGTGTCATAGGGCTTAAATCGGGGGCGCGTTCAAGCTTAAATGCTAATTGGACCAGTAAATGGAAAGAGACATCAATGGGTCTGACAGAAAAACTGACCAATCACATTGTTCCTCTGAATGCGTGTGAGCTCCGCCCCATGTGGGTAATGGGTATCACCACCAATCAAGTCGATGGAAAATCCAGCTGATAATAGGTGTGTTCGAGATCATTCGGCGCTGCGCAGACCGATCGGCGAGGTTTGCCGCTTGCAGTCGAGGGAGGAACTGGAGACGGAGCCGTCAAGCCGGACACCTGCTGCTTGCCGTAGTGACGTGTGCGCCGTGTTTCCTTGTTTTTAATCGCAAATGAAGTGAATTAAAAGCTGAATTTCATAAAAACAAACCTTTTAATAAAAAGTTGCAACCAGAAACATTTTATATCGAATATTTTAATTGCTGCTTATACTGTATACCCGAAAATAACGGGAAACAAGCCTATATTATTAAAATACCAATAGAGTTTGTTATATTCATTTTTATTTTATTACACGACACAATATAACATATTTAGGCATATTAAAGTGTTTTTTCCTGTTTTAAAACATGAATTTATAATGTTTATAAGTGGAACTAAAGGTTGGATTAAACTTGAAACGCACGTGATCGTTGTCATCAATGAGGCGACCAATCCCGTAAAGCTGTTACGTCATCACAACTCCGGGCAGCCGCTCTGGAGAAGCTGCACCGGCTGAGCTAGCCGGCTACTCTCGAAACGCTCTCGCGGTACTTAAAAACCATATGACACAGTCACGTGCCTGCAGCGCCAGCTGAAGTCGGACAAAAATACTAACCGGAATGCACTGCTTCAAGTCAGCCGCCGATCGGTCTGCGCAGCGCCGCATGAAGTTTTATACCGTTTAGCGCTTTGCACGTTTTGTAGTTGTCAAGCTTTATTTGAGAGAAGTCATTGTCAATCATTAGATTTACTCAGCGATCATCACACACATTTGCTGTAATTCTGCATAATGTTTATTACTGCTCGTTATATGCATGTCATCTTTCTTTATATTACTATGACATTTGCTTGCTTGCTGAAGTGTCTGTCGCTAATTTGCTTTGCTTGTCTTTGTGCGTTATGATGAGATATATGAGCAGTGTCTGTCAGTCAGGTGTTTGGTGTCTGGACTGCGCGTCAAAGTAAACCCAACCAAAATGCTTTGAATCCGTCAGTCAACTTCCATAGTGGAGGTCTAGCAATAATCTGACGGGTTAGTGGCTATAACATGTAAAAACATGTGCTGTGTATAATCATAAGTGCCCAAAACTGGTAGTTTTTGTACACATCTCAATTGTTCTGCTGTTAAGATTGAATTTAAATTGAAAATGGACCGGATTCACGCGGTGCTTAGCAGACCAATCAACGTATAATTTCGCGATATTTTGATGTCATATGACGATCTGTCTGCGCAGCGCTGCATAAATTTGAGCACATAAGGAAAATGATCTTCAAAGTTTTCCTGGAGAGCTTCTTTCCTGCATATTTTAGTTCTTAAACCCTGCTCCTCCAACACCGGTATTACTGAACAACTTGATTAGCTGATTTAGACCAGTGTTTGACTGGGATTGGAGGTGAACTATCAGGAAAGGGTTAGAAACCACTGATGATCTAGTAATTACATAACAAATAGCGCCCTCTGGTGGCAGTCATGTTGAAATAAACATATTTGAAGTGTAGACTGCACAGCCCCATGCGTGCCCATTTAAATGGCTGAACTCTTAAAGCACGTCATTCATATAATGATATCATTTCTCTGTGCTTTTTACACTGCTGTTTATGGTATTATTGCAAATTCCTTATGTAGTGTCAAAGCCCGGCTCTTATATGGCTTTCCACTTCTTTTAAGGCCCATTTTCTTATAAGAAGGAAAGGCATGTCTAGTTGAATATGATGCCTTTTATTGTTCAAATTAACTTCATGGTTGATTATGAGGACAAGATATTTTCACTCATGCCACCTTTAAATAGGCAACATATTCTAATTTTAATGTAAACAAATTTATTGTGGCAGAATTTTTTATTTACTCCCCTGAACATTTTGGCTGTTTTTCCAATATAACTTGACTTTCCAATCTGTGCTCTGTGTGATGCTCTTTCTCTCTCTACACTGAAAATCATCACACACAAGCATAATATATTCAGCCAGGTTAATACAAACATGGACAGCTCTAGGATTAAGTTAGGACTATAGGTCTTGGTTATGTTAGAACAAACATACCTTGAAAAAACATTACAGGTGTGCATCTTCATACCAAACAATGGCTGGATGTTATTAACTTTTGAAACTTACTTCATAAAAAAGTACGCCAATGCCTGGGTCTCCTCAGAAAACTAAGTTGTTTTAATATTAGCCCGCAGACCCTAACTATGTTATATCAATCAAAGATTGAAAGTATCCTCACATATAATATTGTTTCATGGTACGGTAATCTAAAATTAAATGATTGCTTTTTTCTTTCTTATAGTGTTTAATTGTATATATTTTTTGTATTTGTGCTGTTGATGTGTGATGAGTTCTCTAAACAGTAAGCTAATGTGAACGTATGTCGCAGTGTCTAAGAAAAATTTCCACTCTGTGAAAACCGACTGGACAATAAAGTTCAACTCAACTCACACCAGTCAGCTCATAATCTCTATATGACAGGACTTTTTACAGTATTTACACCACCGAACTATAAATAAACACTTTTAAAGTCAGTGTTGTGAGAAAACGCATTACAAGTAACGTGCATTACGTAATAATATTACTTTTCTGAAGTAACAAGTAAAGTAACGCTTTACTTTATAAATGTACACATTAATATTTGAGTTACTTTTATAAACTTTTCAGTTTAATGAATTCGATGAACAAATATGTACTTAATTAAACTGAACGTAGTCACGTAGAATACTGCACTTTATACGTGTGCGCCTGAACGGAAACAGTTTGAGTCAGAAACAAAGATGGCAGGTCAGAGCTTGACATTTTTGGCATGGAAATATGCAATTTCTGAAGGCAGAACTTCTCGGTAATAAAAAACACCTCCATGAAAAGTAACACAATAAGTTACTTCTTTTGGGGAGTAACTTAATCTTGTAATGAATTACTTTTTAAAAAATTACTTTTTTATAACTTTCCCCAACACCTTTCACAGTAATAACAGAACCCATGTTTCTGTCAGAAGATTTAGCATTTCTATCAATAATCTTCCAACTTCTCCTTTGTTTTTACTGGCATGGCAATATACCAATTTCAAAGCTACACGCCGCCATCGAAGCATACTGAATGAATCCATTTGAGAAAAATTCAGGGCTTTTAAAAAACATTCAGGGTTGGATCTTCAGAAACCACCCAATAATCATGAATCTTAACATAATAAAATATTAGTTTGAAATGAATATTTGATCACATTTGCATTCCAATGAGTTTATTCTGTAAAAGTCTTGTCAATAAACAGGAAGAAACACTATACATGTAGCTACAAACCTTAAAAAAGGCTAAACGAAAATCCCAATTTATGAGGGTAATAAAAATGAAAGTGAAATGTACATTGATGACTTTAGCACGTTTGTGTCATCTACTATGCGCAAAATAAATAGTATGTATTCTTTATATAAATGACAAATCAAGAAAAGATCACATACTCAATGCTAACAGAAAACATTACCAACAGATGAAACGTGAACTATGCAATGAAGATTTATATAAGTCAACATGACACTAGAAAAAGAGCAAAGCTCACTGACACAGAACAGATATGAGTTGGGATTATAGGACCGAGCTTCAAGATTCTACAGCCAAATCAAATCTACAGAAAGTTACAGAACGTGGCCATGATGATTTTGAGACAAACATCAGATCACCTGTCGGATCTATTATGAAAGACTAATGATTCTTAAAATTTAAAAAAGTGTCCAGCGCTGGGAGGAAATCTAAAGCAAATCTAAATGAAAAACGACATTGAGGGAGTGATTCTAGTTCTGTAAAACCTCACAAAATGAATGAACCCTTTGTGTTCTGTGTTATTGTTTCGTACTGTATGTGTGTGGACAAATAGTAAGTTGATGTTTGCAAGCATAGAGTATAAGGAAATGGCAATGACAAAATGTACATTGGCAATTTAACAAATGGACCATGATGAACAGTCCCACGATCATCTAGCGATCCTCCCGAACAGACAGATTTTGCTGAAAAACACAAAGGCAGTGGACAGTGGTTTCAGAGGTATACGTCTCAAACAACACATTTCCTAACCGAGTAACCCTAACCATAAGGACCATATCGCACCTACAAGCTCCTCTGGCATTATAAAACTGTTAGGACCGAGTCCCAGTTTGTGCTCCGGTTATAAAGTCATTAAACAATAAACATTTTTTAGAAATTAGCTCACTCAAAATCCTTTGTACGTACGTCACACTCCGTGTTTAGCAGTGTCTCAGTAAGTGATATAAGTTTATGATTGTGATCGCTTTACGATGCATTCATTCTATTACAATGTAACTAACCTGTCAAGATGAAAGGTTCATCATCATCATCATCATCATCATCATTATTATTATTATTATCATCATCATTAGTTACCTACTTTTCTAACCCTAACATAACATTCCCCTTTACACTTCAATGAAACGCGATATGTTCTCACCCCTTGACTGCATGTTTTGTCCGAAGAGTTCTGGATGTTGTTGTCATGGTCACCAGACTCCGAGCCGCTCTTCCCTTCAGGATCTTTTCCGTCTTTCTCCAGATCTCCCGAACATTTCCTGGACAGCTTAGATGACATCTAAGAGAATTTGACACTGGGTTCAGCTTTAGTGCTTCTCATTTCAGGTTTGGTATGAGTGAAACCTGAGTCTCTATGACTGTTGTCATCTCTCTAACTCTGCTGCAGAAATGGGTTTGTGATCAGATCACCTTTTTCCTATAACAAGATATGCCATGTTGCTGCATATCTCACATTTCACACTAAACATGTTCAAGGAGCACGGTAACCTTTGCCGCATACGTGAAGATTTGGGACTCAGTTGCTAGGCAACCACTGTTGCTAAGCAAGGACTCACAAGAGTGATTTAAGCAGTTCAGGTCCCAAGCTTTTCCAGAATATAGTATAACAGTATAACAAAACATGCATTTGCCATTCCTTCTTCCTTACACAGAGATGGGCACATATTAAATGAAATTCAACAACTGATGGTATAAAAATTTTGATCTCAGCATCCTACAAGTAAATTACACACACCGTTGTTCTCAGTTGCTTTAGTACATTTCTTAAATCTTTAACATTTGCAAATACATACAAACAGCACCACATCATGGATCCCCTACATCTCTCAAAAGTAGGTATTTTCTCAATGAGTGCCATCAGAATGAGAAGTCCTTGTGTTATTGTTCATGACTAAGACAGTTAAAATGTTTAGTCATGCTGTCAATATAACAAAAGTACACAGAAAAAGGTGTAAAAATTTCCTGACGTTTTGATGACAATGATTCTGCACGGCATATTTCAATTCCAACAGTACAAATTAAAGTCAATGTAATTGTGATATAGCAGGTGTCTCCAACAACCCTGTTCCTGGTGAGCTACCGTCCTGTAGACTTCAGCTCCAACACACCTGTCTGTAATTATCCAACAACCCTGAACACCTTGATACGCTGCTTCAGCTGTGTACGATTGGAGTTCAAGCTAAAATCTGCAGGATGGTAACTCGCAGGAGCAGGGTGGGAGACACAAACAGCACAAGTAGACTGGCAAACATGGAGAATAACCCATAGGCAGAACTGCTGGTATATTATTTTGATAAATGATGATAAGCACACAGTTAAGAGTACCGTATTGACTTACACCGTATTTGTTTTTACTACTTTGGAAGTCAGTGGGTACCATCAACTGTGTACTTACCATTATTTATCAAAATATCTTCTTTTGTGTTCAAAGAAATTCATACCGGTTATGACCAACATGAGGTTATAGAAATGATGACAGAATTTTCATTTTTGTTTGAACTCTTCCTTTAAGGGCGACTTATATGCAATGAACTAATGCCTAGACTACTCAACAGAGAAACAGTTAATATGACACGAGACATTGATAACATAGTGAAAAGCAGATCACTTTACACACATGCCTGAATAAATCAAAGAAAAGCATTAGCAGCATGTTTGAAAGAACAGAAATCGCTTTTATGATTTACACAAGTGATGTGGAGGCTGAACATGTAGTTTGAATTTGAGAAATGCACTGAAGCACAGAGGAAAAACAAAGAAAAGACTCCAAGATTCCAAATCTCAATTCTAAAATGTATTCAAACGTATACAGATACCTTGGAGGCTGCACTTTTTTTTCGCTTGGATCCCGCCTTGTCACTCTTCATCTGTCCTTCATCTTCCTCACCAACAGAGTCGCCCTCACTGCTTGCATCAGCAGCATTCCCACCTTCTCCTTCTGTCTCAGATGAGCTCTGCTGCTGTATGACCTAAACACAAGCATGAACAGATTCAGATCAGATGACCTCAGATCAGATGACCATAGAAATATTGTCAAACTCACCTGGTAACCAGTAAATTTGACACCAGGATTATTTTCAATTTCCCACAGGCCTTCATTAAATCCTTTCCTCTTATTTGACTTTCCAAACTTTTCTTTATATTCCTTGTATGGCAGCAGATCTTTAGGGCCAAGGAAGGCACTACGAGAAGGAAAAGCACACCAAGTACGCGCATGCCGTCTGATTATTAGTTATTTATTAGGGGTGTGACAAGATCATGTGCACGATGTACAATATGAGATTAATTATGTCACAAGATTGAGGTGAAATGCATAAAATTGAGTTTGTAGCAAAACATTTTACAGTATATGCATTGTTTTCTGTCTTTTACGGCGTGTGCTTTTTTGTTTTTGTTTCTAATAATGTTTGTTTGAGAACTTGTATAAATTCTGAGATGTGTTGTGTTTGTCTGTTGATCAGTCTCTGCAGATTAAACTCTTAATCTGAGATGATTTAATATCTGTATGTTCTTGGTCAAGAATCACAGTGGTTGTATCATTTCGACAAATATTAAAGATTTGAAACGTTGTTTGGCTTAAAGTAAGCATTTTCTCAAACTTAAGTGAAAGTAAAGATAACATTAGTGAGTCCGCTGGTGCCCTCTGCAGGCATTTGTTTAAATACATAATATTACATAGGCTACATATTAATGTAATGTGTTTGCTTGGTTTTGATAGTTTATTTGAACCAGTTATTATTGCATCGTCATTATTATAATAATATTAATTATTATGATTATTTTTATTATTGGGGTGTATTTTTATTACCAAAAAAATATAAAATTACCTCATTATCAATTAGTAAAAAAGTTTAGGGACAGTCCAAGATTAGATAAGACATTTTAAAATTATGTCATTTCAGTTTCCCATTCATATATTTTATCATTGAGGATTCTTAAAAAGTGTAATAATCTCGCCTCGTTCTCGTGAACCAAATCTCGTGGAGTAAGTGTCTCATCACACCCCTATTATTTATACATGTGATGTCCAACACACAGAGGTTACTAACCCAAAATGATAGAATAATTTCTTGATCAAAAGGGTCTCGTTTACAATAATAAAGTTTTCACGAAACAATCTCATCATGCACTCTGCACACACTTTGACTTACGTTTCATGGGTACCAAAGAAGAAGATGGGGTATTTATTAGCAGGTGGCTTCACTGCACCCTCTGGCAACTCATCAATCTACAATCAGAAGATTAGATTTGTGTTCAAGACAGTTCATCTAAAACCGAACCCTCACGTTGCTCCAAACCTGCATGTCTGCAAAACAGATCCATTTCTAGCGATGCTCTGCAAGACTGTGACAGTCACTGTCCACTTGAATTGAAGACACAATAAGAAAAGGAGCAACACGAGGGTGAGTACTTTCATCAAATGAGTCCATGTTTAAAAGGAACCCCGTTTGTAAAATCATTCCGAATGTTTGTCATTTAATCATGATGAAATGTCTCATAATTCTCTGCATAGAGATCAACTCTTGACACATCTGTAGGACAATCTTTGTGGTGAAATTACACCTTATGGACTTATAACCGATTTGTTTTGACCCATTTCACTTGACATGTACAGTGGGCTACGGAATTTTTTTACACTTCTGCACAAAAACGCAAAACTTTTACTTGAAATGATTCTGATATCCATCTAGATGTCGATTTTATGGTGTCAAAACTCGAGTTGGGAGTCAAACACTGTCCTGGGCCCGCATCACTTTACACAAAGACGTCGCTATAAACGGATCTTTGAGTTCATTGTAACATTCAGATCGGATCAGTTTCAGATCTGCGCGGCCGAACGGATGCTGCACGCGGCCCAGACAACAACCTTTCATCCGCGCACATCCACATAAATCCAGTAGGCTATGGGTGATGTAAACAACACTCTGAACGGCGAATTTCAAACACATCTAAAAATAACCTCGATCCCTAAATGCCGAGAACACGGTGACACGTTCGTACAACACAGAAAAGCACACGCGTTTCGATTCCCGCCGCTCGTTGCCGTCGTTATACGAAGATGAAGCCGCTCGCGCTTCGCCGGAGGTGCGTATGTGCAGCGGCCGATCTCTGCTCCTCTATCCGGCCTCCCCGCCTCTGTGCTCGGCTGCTGCTGTTGCTCAAACTCACCCTCGCCGGCCAGTGCGGGTATCCCTTCATCTTGGCGAAAACTAAATCTCCAGCTTTATATTCCCGTGGCCGTGGGCGAGCCATCGTTACACACACGCGCTAGATGTAAAATAATGCACGTTATTCCGCGGGTCTCGAGCACAGCCGCGCGTGATCCACCATCAATGTTTTGATCGCGGTTAATAAGGAAATAAATAATGAAAGAAGATTAAAGGCCTGAAGAAACTCCTCTTTATTACTCAAGCATACAGCCCGAATCTCCCATGGCAGAGCAGGATCAGGACATATTATAGTTTTTTTTCAAGATTAGTATTATTATTATTTTTAAAGTTGATTTTTTACTCGAATTAGCAATTGTTTTTAATTAACAGAGTCGGTAGGCTACTAGACACGCTTTCATTTGATCTGCTATTGAGAAATAAAGAAAGAATTTTGAAACTGCAAATTACTTGAGGTTTAGGACATTTGTATTTATTTCAAGTATTTCACACTTGAAGAATGAACACCAAACATGCAATAAAAGAGAAAGTCATTACCCATGCATTTCCAGAAAGAATCTACCATGTCACCAGTGTTCCTCAGTGTGTTATAATGGACTTCAATCAGAACTATACAGCCTCAATGTTCAGGATCATCTGCTCACAAATACAGACAGACAATAGAGAAAACAAACTTACAGAAGTGCTTACAGGAATGTAAAGTTAAAATCAGGTAAAAAGACTTCTGAAGGGAGAAGAATATACATTTGCATTTTTGTGTAATTGCAAACTCTTTATTATGACGCATCTCTGATCAAGTCAGTGAACCTAAGCAATAGCCACTAGTGGGTTTTTTTTGTAGCAGTGTTGAAAGGTAAATATACAGGAAGTTAACTCTCAGAGCCCTGGCATGACATAGAAATCTGATATACTGCAATATACAAACGTGTGTGTTTTAAATATATTTCTGTATGTTAAATTTCTGTGCAGGTTACTCGCACAAGAAAAAGCCCAAACTTAAATTTGTTACGAGTTTATTGCTTGTATTAATCGCAGTGCTCCACTAGGTGGTGTTGGAGAATTATTACTGTGCGCGCGCACCGAAGACAGTTTCAGAACCGAAATGAACCCACAATAATGTATGTAACTGCATTTATGCATATAGCAGATGATATAAAAATCAGTATGTGTGTTCCCTGGATACTGAACTCACAATTATTGTGTTGTCAAGCTTTCTTTTTCCAGCTGAAACGTAATATTTACTTAATAGCGCTATTTATTTAATAGCGAGTTGTCAGATTGATAATTTTTTGCATTTATTGTAGCTAATTTACCTTTACCTAATTTACCTAATTAACAAGAAAATTTGATATGTACATTTGCTTAATTAATAGTTTCAATGGAATGTTCGTTTCGATTACCTGCCCTAAACCTAACCCTAACCTTTAGACTCCTCAGACGAGTTCAAGAGTCACTAAATTCTGACTTTTGCATGAAGAATCTATTTTAGATTTGTGTCATTGAAATCTATTTAAAAATAATAATAATAGTAAAAAACTCTGGCACTATACTGTTTATACTCATGTAAATGTAATTATGTAAGGGCCACTTAAGTGTTATTTTTTGGGAATTATTAAATAGGCTAGATGTGAATTTATTCATCATTGTTTTTGTGAAATATAAATCATATTTCTGGTAAGATTGCTCCCCCCAGTGGTAGACTTATTGAGATTGAGCTCCAAGAGCCAAATAGTTGAGATGGTACTCACTGCATCCAGGGGGCAAAGTTAAATCTTGATCCAACTACTCCTACTTTATATATTTTGCGCCACCAGATGAACCAGCATATTTGCTTGTTGCAGCCCACAATTAGGTGCAACCCATGGTCTCCAACGTTTTATCTTATCAATATATGTCTATGTTTGATTAATATTATAGTCGAGAAAGATTCATAATTTAGCAAGTAATGATCACAGTTAGATGAAGGGTAGGTTAGGACATGTTAGGCAGAATCCCAACAGGGTGATATCACTGAAGGGATTTATTTGTGGTAATAACCTGGTTGGCTGTACATTATATTACACATCTGGTTGCTAACCAAGTAAATATGTAGACACAACATTTTTATTTGATATGTTTTATTAGTACATTTGTAAGAAAAGTAAACCTTCTGTAAGGGAAACCTGTGTCCTAATGGCTGTAAGCAAAAAAATTCTAATGAACATCTCATATATGCTATTCCTTATGCATATTTATACTGTATTCATCCAAATGTATTAAACTGCGTCTGGTTAGAAGACTCATAGTACACAGATGAGTGTTATTGTTTGCTTTAGACCCCAATCGTTATGTTTTTTTTTTTTTTTGGCCGATGCCGATACAGATATTAGGGAGTGAAAAAGTCAGACAATGATATATCGGGTGATATTCTTTATGTGTATATTATTTTCAATTCAATTCAATTCAATTCAATTTTATTTATATAGCGCTTTTCACAAAAGTCAATTGTTTCAAAGCAGCTTTACATAAATAGAAGCAGTGAAAAGCACAGAAAAACGACAGATAGCACAACAAAATACATGATAGCATGAGCAGTTAAATTTGCTGCAGCTATGACTCAATATTATAAGTGCACGTATTACTAAAGCAACGTATAGAAGAGGAAGCTAGGTAAAGCCCAAAAAGGCTGCCTCCCCGGGGTGAAAAACCTCCTAGGAGAAAAAAAACCCCTGGGCTTTTATCCGAGGAAAAATAAGTCCTAGGAGGGAAAAACCCTTGGGAGAACGGAAATGGAGATTTAGCGGAGATTAAGCGGTTCTGCCAGTGATCGTTGGTCAGGTATCAGCTGGGCATAACGTTGAAGGACGGCCAGTAGATCAGAGGTGTGCCGACTTTCACATCTACCGGGACTGGGTCTGTTTGTCTCGTTGTCCTCGGGTCGAGGACGAGACAGGGAGAGAAAAACAAAATCGTATTAGCGTAGCGGCCGTTCATATGTATTGAAGTGTCACACAGTGATGTGGTTTAACTCAGCTTAGTTCCAGACAGACTAAATATTGCGGCATAATTATGTTATCCACAGTTGAGGATTTAGCAAATTGGGGGCCCAATGCGAGGGTATATATGGTAAATAAGGGTCACCTTCCGATCTTTAAGAGAAAATGAAACCTGACGACCCGTTTGACTAAGGCCTAAATCCCCACTGTCGTCGTTAATGCAGGTTCAGTGGCAAACGGGTCTATATTGTATACCATTTACAGGACCAGGAGAATACGCCAAAAACATCGCAACCCGACCATACGTGCTAACCCGTTTGACTAAGGCCGGAAGCCCCACTGTCGTCGTTAATGCAGGTTCAGTGGCAAACGGGTCTATATTGTATACCATTTACAGGACCAGGAGAAAACGCCAAAAACATCGCAACCCGACCATACGTGCTAACCCGTTTGACTAAGGCCGGAAGCCCCACTGTCGTCGTTAATGCAGGTTCAGTGGCAAACGGGTCTATATTGTATACCATTTACAGGACCAGGAGAAAACGCCAAAAACATCGCAACCCGACCATACGTGCTAACCCGTTTGACTAAGGCCGGAAGCCCCACTGTCGTCGTTAATGCAGGTTCAGTGGCAAACGGGTCTGTATGGCATACTATTCACAAGACACACGAAAGCGCGAAAAACGCAACCCGACCATACATACCAACCCGTTTGACTAAGGCTGGAGGCCCCACTGTCGTCGTTAATGCAGGTTCAGTGGCAAACGGGTCTGTATGGCATACTATTCATAAGACTTACGATAGCGCCAAAATCGCAACCCGACCAAACGTGCCAACCCGTTTGACTAAGGCTGGAGGCCCCACTGTTGTCGTTAATGCAGGTTCAGTGGCAAACGGGTATGTATGGCATACTATTCACAAGACACACGAAAGTGCGAAAAACGCAACCCGACCATACATACCAACCCGTTTGACTAAGGCTGGAGGCCCCACTGTCGTCGTTAATGCAGGTTCAGTGGCAAACGGGTCTGTATTGCATACTTATTCACAAGACACACGAAAGCACCAAAATCGCAACCCGACCATACGTGCCAAACCGTTTGACTAAGGCCGGAAGCCCCACTGTCGTCGTTAATGCAGGTTCAGTGGCAAACGGTGGCAAACTATTTAATGCAATTCATTTTAAGTGTTCATGCAGAAAAGGTTTTTATTTATTTATTTGGTTGGTCTGTGTTATGACCATGAGTGCTTTGTTCCGTGAAAATAACTATTGCGAGTTAAGAACCTTTACTAGACAAATTATGCGAATGCTTTGTTGAAGAGAAAAGTTTTAAGTCTAGATGTAAAGCTGGGTATCATCCGCATAGCAGTGAAAACTTATGTTATGTTTCCTGATAATGTCTCCTAGGGGTAACATGTATAACGAGAACAGGATAGGACCTAAAACTGATCCCTGCGGTACACCGTATTTAACCAGGGAGTGATATGACTCTTCCTCATTTACATAAACAAAGTGATAGGGATTGGTTAGATATGACCTAAACCAGGCTAGCGCCTGACCACTGATACCAACATAGTTTTCTAGTCTATTGAGTAGGATTCTGTGATCTATTGTGTCAAATGCTGCACTAAGGTCTAGTAATATAAGAATTGAGATTTCACCACGATCGGATGTTAATAGGAGGTCATTTGTAACTCTAAGCAACGCTGTCTCTGTGCTATGGTGGGGCCTGAATCCTGATTGGAACTTTTCATATGTACTATTATTTGTCAAGAATGTGCGTAACTGGCTTGCCACTACCTTTTCTAATATTTTCGAAAGAAAAGGGAGATTTGAGATTGGTCTAAAGTTATTAAGTTCTCCTTGGTCAAGCTGTGGTTTTTTAATCAGCGGTTTAATAACTGCTAGTTTGAAAGCTGTTGGAACGTATCCTATTTCTAGCGATGAGTTAAAGATGTTTAGAACCGGGGTTGACACTACAGGGAATACTTCTTTAAGTAGTTTTGTGGGAACGGGGTCTAATATACAGGACGATGATTTGGATGATGTGACTAGTTTAGAGAGCTCATCTATTGTAGTAGGTTTAAATGAATCAAGATGTTCGTATGGTAGTCTAGTGTTAAGTGAACTAATGGGTAGAGTGGTGGCTGCCTGGGTAGCTACGATGTTTTCCCTAATAGCCGAAATTTTGTTAGAAAAGAAGTTCATGAAGTCGTTACTATTGTGTTGAAGTTTACTATTGGTTTCTGTTTGTTCTTTGTTTCTAGTCAGTTTCGCAACTGTGCTAAAGCGGAAACGAGGGTTATTATGATTCTCATTTATAAGCTTGCTAAGATATGTAGATCTGGCGGTTTTAATAGCCTGTCTGTAGTGTTTAACACTCTGTTTCCATGCTGCGCGCCATACTTCTAACTTTGTGCTTCTATAATTTCTTTCCATTTTTCTAGCTGCCTTTTTAAGGGCTGCGGTGTGATGGTCATACCATGGAGCTGGCGGTTTTTCTTTGAATCTCTTTTTTCGAATGGGAGCAACGGCATCCAATGTGTTAGAACAGACATTGTTTAGGTTTTCTATTTCAATATCTAGATCGTCACAGTTATCTGCTACAAGTTTCATTTGGGACAGGTCTGGAAGAGTGCTAATAAAGCTATCTTTAGTGGTGGAAATTATTGTTCTGGCTAGTCGGTAGCATGTTGTAGATTGAGTGATCCTATCTAGAAGTACAGTGTATGACACAAGGTAATGGTCAGAAACTGCATCACTCTGAGGTGATATTTCGACGTCATTAATATTGAGTCCGAGTGACAGAATTAAGTCTAATGTGTGATTACGAGTATGCGTTAGCCCTGTCACGTTTTGTCTAATATTGAGAGAATTTAGAACATCTATAAACGCACGTCCTAACGCGTCTTTTGGGTTGTCCACATGGACATTAAAATCACCAACAATAAGAGCTTTATCTACAGTGACTACAAGCTCAGATAGGAAATCTGCTATTTCATTAAAGGGGAAGTCCAATCTAGACATTTTAGCATGTTTATCACGGGTAATTTATGTCCACTTTGCATTATACATGAGGAAAAATCAATAAATTTGCACGATTTCGATTATTAGATTGATAGTGTGTTGAAGCGGAATTTTCGTAACGGTCTTTAATGGACACAATTAACCAGAATGCACTGCGCGAAACTGAGTCATTAGCTCCACCCACTAACCACTGTTCGATGCAGTCGTCAGGTTTGTTTGACTTCATGCGGCGCCGCAGGAACCGACAGCTGGATGACGTCAAGGTTCCGCGAAAGGGATTTAAAAGCAAACTCCTCCGTATGATATCGCGAATCGCTCTCGCGGTACTTTGACGTCATCCCGCTGTCGATTCTTGCAACGCCACATGAAGTTGAACAAGCCTAATAACTTCTTTTACCGCTCAACTAGCTCTCAAATCAACTCAAGTCAACTTGAAGTTAGCCGGCAGACGAACCCATCCAAAGAGTAACTCCGCTTTAACCGTCTCTGAGGGGGAAATCACCAAAGCCCTCGATAAAAGATGACTAGAACCTGTGCAGTATGTGGATGTAAGGACAACAAATTCAGGCCACCGGGAGTTTTTATTGTTGACATCAACGCGACCCTCAGCTGACCCACCACTACACTACTTTGAATATGCAGCCAGCACTTTCGTCAGGAAGATTTTGAGTACTGTTTTCAGCCCAGTTTTTCCGCGGACTCTGGTAATGTAAAATTGTTAAAATATCTAAAACATCATTTGGCTTAGTTGTTGCTTGTTTTGTGTAACTACGGTAAACATACTACGTAGAAAGTTATTATCATGTTGTTGTTATTATAAACACGAGCAAAGCAAGCTAACGTTAGCTCCTGTGCAGCTGTCAATCAAAAACGTTATCATCTACTGTCAATCATCTCGCCTCAAGACCCGCCCCCATTTAGAACATTCAGAATTAATGTAGTCGTGCATTTTTCTTCCGGTGATTTGATGACGCGTCAAATCACCGTTACTGTAGCAGTTAAAAGCTTTAATTTTTTATATGGAGTTAGTACATTTGATGGCAGCACAATCAACTACATATATGGCATGAAATATAGTGTTGGAGCATAATGTTGTTTTAGGGTGGACTTCCGCTTTAAGGAAATCTGCATGGTGGCCCGGTGGTCTATAGATTGTCGCTAAAGCAAAAGAAAGCTGTTTGTGGTTACGATCAGTTATTTCCATATTTAACAACATTACTTCAAATGATTTAAATTTTACCTCAGATTTTTGGTTTACTTTAAAAATTGTGTTGTATATTGTAGCTACACCACCCCCTCTCCCCTTTAATCGAGGTTCGTGTTTATAATAATAGTCTTGTGGGGTGGATTCATTTAAACTAATGTAGTCGTCTGCTTTAAGCCAGGTTTTTGTTAAACAGAGTACATCTAAGTTTTGGTCTGTAATTATTTCATTGATAATAGGTTCTTTATTGGTAAGCGATCTAATGTTAAGAAGGCCGAATTTTAACATTCGAGATTCATCTGTTAATGTATTGTTTTCTAATTTTATTTGAATCAGATTTGTACCAGATGTAACAAGCGGTGCCCTGTATTTATTTGTTCGGGGAACAGATACAGTTGAAATGTGCTGATATTTCGGTAAGATTGACTCGAAGTGCTGGGATATAAGTGGTCTTGACATATCACGGCAGCTAACAGATGGACGGTTAAGCCGATCCGTCTGTTTCCTGACCTGGGCCCTGGATAGTCAGACTATATCAGAATTAAGACTATTGATCAGATTTTTAGTGAGTATAGCACTTCCTTCCGATGACGGATGAAGGCCATCTCGGGTTAGGAGGAATGGTCTTCCCCAGAAATGCTTCCAATTGTCTATAAACCCTACGTTATGCTGAGGGCACCACTTTGACATCCATCCATTGAGAGACACTAATCTACTATGTGTTTCATCTCCCCGGTAGGCGGGGAGGGGACCAGAGCATATTACATTGTCTGACATTGTTTTTGCAATTTCACACATCTCCTTAATATTATCTTTGGTGATTATAGTACAGTACACATACTACAGTATATTATATATTTTATACAGTACCAGTTTGGACACACATGATAAGTGTCTAAACCTTTGTCATTACATTTTTTAATGATCACTCAGATGTGGTGATACACTAATAATGACGTGACAAAGACATGTAAAGGAGGCAGGGTTTAACAGTTTAACAATAAACTTTATTATCCAAATTAAGTCTGACATCACTTCACTTATTATTATAAATAACTTCAAAAGACAAATAAAACAAAATATATATACATTGGAGTATTGGGAGTTTTCAGGGACGGGGTTAATGTTATATTGGACTTGTAGACATATTTAAAAGGGAAACTTATGGGGTCATTTTTTAATCAACCTTACAGTAAGTTCAAAAAGTTAGTTAGCACCTTACCATTAAGACAATGCTTGACAACATATCTAATGTGTAATGTACAAGAACAACGTTTTTATATCAGTCCTTGACTTTCATTGATAAACTAAGTCTGCTCTTCACCTTGTTTTATTTTGTGAGGGCGTGAAAGTTGCGCAAGCTTATTTCATCAATTGCTCTGAAATAAGAGAAAGCCCTTACATTTGCATGTACAAACGTATGAGCATAGGGTTAGGGTTATGCTCATACGTTTGTACACAAGCAGCCTAATATTAGTGTGCGTCTGTTTAAATGTATAATTTCTCCTACTTGTGTTTTAGCAACTGATACATATATATATATTTAAATTAGCAGTAGGCTCATATCTGTGATAATGGCAAAACAATAAATCGGGCTCTAGTGTGCTTTTAATCCAAAACATAAAAAAACCCTTTTCATCTTGAACGCACTACATTTATTGTAGTCATATTGGAGTAAAGATTGTTTTTACGTCTAAAGAACAACTTAGTTACGTCTCAATGTGGAAATGGTAACGTAACATGTATGATGTGTCTTGTGGTAAAACTGCAGACCAATCAAAATGTAGTGGGAAAAGATCTGGATCCTGCTTCATCCCCTGGATCTGGATCCAACCGCACCTCCTAGATCTGAATCCCTGCCCCCTGGATATCGTGTTCTGCAGTGAGGTGCTACTGGAATAGGGTTAGTTTTAGGATGTGGGTCTCATTTCAGACAGAAAATACAGTTAACATATGTACATGTACTAGGTGATTATCTCTGATAAAACCATATGTTGAATGAAACTAATCAATGGAACTGAATTTGAACCATTTCCAGCACATCTGTTTAACAAGGATTTACCTTCAGTCCTTAAACTGTGACTGAGTGATTAAATGTTAAACTGAATAAAAGCCATATTTTTACACTTAACAAACCATTCTGCATCTGCTTTCTTGCGAGGTTAGTTTTATGCACGTGTCAGGGTTGAACCGCAGGCAGCACCATCGTATTAGCGTGTGGCCAGAGGAGGACCACACACGCACACAAGCACGCACACACAGCCTGAATAAATGATCTTAATGTTTCTCTTTTTGATTTTTCATTGTTTTGCCACAGCGGCCCTGCAGGCGTGACAGAGGAGTTTCAGTCCCCCTAACGTGTGTAACAGAGCCAGACTGCATTGTGGGAAATGAGGCAGACATCCAGTAAATAACGGTTGCCATGATCCCCCTCAGCTACTGCCACCCAAACCCCAAAATCATACCTAGCCCTGCGGAAAAAGCCGACTTGTCGCCACAATTTGTGCACTTAACACTTTGTTCGGCACATGACAGGTGCTTACTTTTCTGCACTGGAGGGTCGTGCTGTACTAGAATTCATTAAAATAGAGCCACGGCACTGACTGTCGTCATCACAGAGTATATGTCCAAAATTTCTTATTTTGACTTAATATAAAATATTCTTTTAATTTTTAATGGTCTGTCATGGACCCCAGTAACAGTGGTGTCAAAAGTATTCATATTCATTACTCAAGTAGAAGTATAGATACTAGGGTTTAAAAAGACTTTTGTAGAAGTTGAAGTATCAACTCAAGCTTTTTACTAAAGTAAAAGTGAAAAAGTACTGGTTTCAAAACTACTTAAAGTATAAAAGTAAAAGTAATGTAAGGAAAAAATGTCATTACGGAAAAAAGCCTAGGCCGCACCACAGGGGCCTATTGTGCACTACCCTATCTCCTCTAAAAAATGTTTCTAAAGGCCATAATACCTATAGTGTTATATTAAAAATGTTAATGTAAAAAAATTTGGGATGCACTAGGGCCAGGGGTAGGCAACGTCAGTCCTGGAGTGCCGATGTCCTGCAGATTTTAGCTCCAACCCTTATAAAACCTTGGCTACCTGTAGCTTCAGGTGACTTTATAGACCTTTATTACTTTGTTCAGGTCTGCTTGATTAGACCTGGAGCTAAACACTGCAGGACATCGGCACTCCATGTTGCCTACACCTGCACTAGGCCATCTGTTTCAACCACATACGGTATATGCCCATTAAAAATGAACGCATTTCAATACAATGCAAACAAATACATTAAAGCAGTGGTTCTCAAACTGGGGACCGCGAGATGGTGCCAGGGGCCCCAGTTTTATAATAATTTATGAAATACATTACCTTATTATAAATTCTATGTAATTAAACCTCAGAAAAATAAGGCTACTAAACAAAAGCAATACATTGTATAATTTAATATGTTTTGTTTAATTCAAATTTTAAGTTTTAGAATGTTTATGTCATACATTTTCTTTGGGGCGCCGCAAAGGAATCCACGGTACACAAGGGAGGCCGCAAAAAATGTTTGATAACAACTGCATTAAAAACCATATATGTATACTACTTAGCATTAACATGTCTTCCATAGAGAGGAAGATATGATGACTAGTTACCTATAAATATTGTAATGGTGCAAAAAGTCAAACTTCAGAGCAGTGCCGCTGGTGGCCAAACTTTTACAGTGGTGCCCTCTTTAGTAAAAAACAACAAAATCAAACTATAGTATGTGTGAGAATAGAAATATGCTTTTGTTATCATTTATAATTGTATTTTGACAGCAACACAAACTACAATTATACAAATATGCAATTATATATTATAGCCTATATTTCTGCATCTGTACTTGTGTAGCTAATGGACTTTAGTACACTTTACTTTAGTACACTTTACTTTAGTCAGTATAAATTAAAGCAATTTTGGAAGATTACTAAATTTCTTTCTTGTAAGTAGAAACAGGTTTAAGGAAACAGCTGATGTCTATTAACAAAAGCAAAAGTTTGTACGTATGATTATTTGTTTGATTGATTTAACACTCAAGCATTCAGCTAAGTAGGTTTTGTTATTGCAAATAAAATTTAGGGTAGTTATTAGCATATACAAAACAACAGATGTCTTTAGCATAGATATCTCTGCCATGCTTCAAAACGCAACGCAGCACAATGTCATTTAAGTTGAACAACTGAAGTTATATGATATAAATTGGTATTGTTACACTATTTAAATCACACAGATGAGTTGGTGTCAGCAGCAAGCTATACATTTACAAAGGCTTGTGAATGTGAACTGACCTGAAAGTGATGCGCGAGTTATATTTCGTACTTTTCCATTTGAAGACAGAATGCCGCGTTCTGTTACTGTACAAACGGATGGCGGATGATATCAAAGCATCGCGAGAGCAAACTGCTCCGCATGCTTTCTAATCGCTCTCGCGGTTCTTTTATGTTTATCTTTGCAGCAGTATCGAACAAACATTTGATCATCTGCAGTCAGCTGGGGGGCGGGGATTACACACAAACCAATAGGGTGTCGGAATGGTGTATGTTTATACTTCTCATCCAACCACAATCGCATTCATCTGAATGATGCAATTTATCAAGATAGTTTTTTTTAACGATGACAAGCCGGAATGTAAAAAAAAGAAAACAAGCCGAAATTAAAAGAAGTAACGAGGCGATTTTTAAAATGTAAGGAGTAGAAAGTACAGATAATTGCGTGAAAATGTAAGGAGTAGAAGTAAAAAGTCGTCTGAAAAATTATTACTCCAGTAAAGTATAGATACCCAAAATATCTACTTAAGTAAGGTAACGAAGTATTTGTACTTCGTTACTTGACACCTCTGCCCAGTAACACATATGAGATACTGTTTGAAAGCTTAGAGTCTCTACTTTCTGCAGATATGCATCACTTTGAGATATCTTTGACTGTAAGAAAGTTATTTACACTTAATTTACACTATCACCCCCCCATATTTTTTATATGATTTAATATTCACATTTTTTATATTTTTTATATATATGACAAACATGGGCAAGTCTTATATCAAATGAAAGCTCTTATTCTTAGGAATAAGGGTACATCGTTATTTTTGTTCTATTATCAACACACATACAACAATCGTTGAATGAATAATAAGGTAAAAATGGTCTTTTGTAAACATGTGAAACTTGAGTGTGGACTGCCTCAGATAGCACAGATAGCCACAAATGATACACCATCTTTTATCTTAGGTCCTACTCTAAACAATTAGTCCATTCACAGCATTTACTTTGGTTGTGTGCATGAATAATCCCTTGCTATTTATTATATGTGCAAAACAAAAAATTAATATTTATATGAAAAATGTATTTTCACACCCTTCAGTAGAATGAGAATAACTTTTGAATGCGACATGCTAAAGAGTTCATTCTTTTTTGGGTGTTTACTGTCTGTAGCTGCTAACAACCAGAACTGTCTGCAGTCAGAACCAGAGTTATTCACTTTCAAAGACAGTGTTTACAACATAAAAAAAAAGAAAATTTGGTGTTTCATCATATGAAAAACAACATAAATAACAAAATTTGTCACAAACAGCAGCTTTTTATGTAACTTCAAAGGGTTTTCTTTAAAATGATATAAAGAAATTGCATTTATTCCACTGTATGTGGTTATGGGAGCACTTCAAATGTTTTTAGGCAGAAATTGTATACAAAAGGGTATTATTCCTCCCTTCAGTTGGAGTAAAATACCTTTTGCATACATTATAATAGAGAAAAAAATTATTTTTCCTCTGTAAGCTGCCAATTGCTGGAATCAAACAAAACTGTCTACAGGTAGCTGGAGCACCCAGGTCCAGAGTTATAAACTTTCAAATAAAAACTTTAGAAAAAAAACATTAAAAAGTGCCTATTTATTTTTGTGTTTATTAGAGGACTGACATCACATACAACCATGTTTAGCACTTTCAACAGTGTTTTATGTAATTTCAAAGGGTTTCCTTTAAAATGATACCAAACTTTTGTATGTAAACCTCTGCATGTGGGTATAGGAAGCTTTTGAAATTGGGTAGGCCAAATCCTGGCGAATATCCTCAAAATAGCTTCAGGGTGTAAGAAGTTAAAGAATGGATGAGCAATCAGTGCCTGATAATGGTACTTTTGACGAAGTGCGTTTTTAACTCTTTCGCCGCCATTGAGAAAACGCTTCCCTGCCAATGACGAGAATTTCCGGCTCTGCATCTGATCTCTATCAAAAGTCCTTCACAAAAATGGAATTATCTCAGCTTTTTGTTCAAAATTGGCTGTTTTTGAAGAAACCTACCCATATTTAAGAGGTGATAAAAAGAGAACTAATGAAGGTAGGATGAAACGTTTTTTTTTGTTTGTTTGAAAGCAGAGGGTCTGTTCTTTCATTTGATATTGTTTGTTTATATATTTAAAGAAGAACATTTTCTGGAAGGCATTAAACTTTCGTGAAAATCATGAAAACTGCAGGCGCTGGCTGGCAACTTTTTTTAAAAATGCTGCCGGGGAAAGAGTTAAGTGAAAACACAGTTGTGTCCAGACTGTTGGGCCTTTACATGAACCAACTACCATGAGAAATGATCCTGCAATGTCATTGGTTTCTTTTAAGTAAAGCAGATTCACCTCTAAACCAAACAATACCAGGACACAAAATCTATACAACTAAAATAAACAGAATTATTGGTGCATAGGAGTGATTTTCTTTTTAAATAATTATTTGCTTCCGGAAGCCAGTATGCTAATAAATAATTCAGACTTTTAGCGCAAGATTGTCTTGCGTTCCTGGATTGCGATCACGCTCGTCTCGTTCAAAGTTACAGTCCCAGCTGTCATTTCTGTCTCCCAATTCAAAAACCGGAGCGGGATCACGCGTCTCGATGTCCTTGTCAATCACACGAGCGGCGCTCCTGTCTCCGGGCCACAGGGAGGACTTCAGGGAGTGAATGTCACACGCCATTACAGTCCTGCAAATAGAGCAAAAAGCAGCTTTTTAACATAACAAAAAAGCACGCAATGCATTATTAAACGGGGAGATCAGGCACAATTTGTGTAAAGATGTTGAACGCTGAGCTGCGCACATCATGAATAAATGATGATGGCAAGATCAGCAGCGTCGGGTGCTTGAGTCCAGCTGTAGGGACACGCGTGCTTTTACACACTTTTACTTATGTCCCCCCATCATGTTGGCATTCATTGCAATACATGCAGCTTGGGTAAAAAGAAAAGCAAGAGCTTTGTATGTAACCTAAAGCATGTTTTCTCAATGTGAAAAACGCACGCATGCAAACACCTTGGAAAGTGCTACTTACTGTCCTTGAAACATACACTGTAGGAGAAGGAGACAACAGATAATATTCTCTAATGAATTTTCTTTATTGTGTGTGTGTGTGTGTGTGTGTGAGAGAGAGAGAGAGAGAGAGAGAAAGAAAATTTTAATGTATTATAATTTATTTGAAATGTGTTTTTTATAATCATTTATTTATAAATGATATGAGATTTTACATTTGAATTTTGTGGCATTCATATCTGTTCATGTTCACTATAGCTAACACCTGTATGCTGCAAATACATTTGGCAGACCCTTTCATGCAATGCCACTTTCAATGCATTCAATGTATACATCAGTATGTGTGTTCACTGGGATTCAAAACCTTGCTCGACCAATCAAGCTGCTCTGAAACATTCCCAATGTTAACAGATTCAAGAGCTTTGAAGCTAAAGTGCTATTGTCTATTTAAAGGAAGCTTGTCATTGGTAAGAATTTTGAATTTATGCTTCCTGAAAGATTGCACACATTAATTTCAGCAACATTCAGAAAGATAGTTAACATTGTCATATTATATATTTGGCACGCTGATGCTATAATATTCTTGCTTTGATCGATTACAACAGACAGCAGATCAAAATCGTGTCAGGCTTTACATATGCGGCGAAAATCATCGTTCATAGTCGACAGAATGATTCAAAGCTTTGATCGTTCTGGAGAGATTTCGGCGTGCCGAGCACTTTCGTAGCTTCTGTACGAGATGTTTTAAAGCTCATTGTGTTGTGTAAATATCTCTCCTCAAACCTTTTGTTCCCATTGGGAACCACTTAAAAAATAAGTCTAGGGTTTTAGCTCTAAAAGCTCATGGCAATAACTGCGTTTCCATAGCAACCCGATAACACACTGCCTGAAACATGGCACGAAGACATTGCGGTCTATACGACTTTCGAACTTTGACCTTCAGCTAGATGATACAGATCAATAGGACCTGTTAAAGTTCTTTGCGCTGAATGGAAGTTTGTGAAAAGAATAACTGTGATCTTCATCCAGTAAACAGAGCCGTGATTTGAGTGTCAAACCGCTGAATAGAAGCTCCATTTCAGAAAGACTGCGGTGTGACTTTAAAATCGTTTTTCCTCCAATCCTGCCATCCTGATCTTTTCTTTTCATCCTGAACTTGTCTGACTTTATATTTGTGTGTCTTTTGAGCTGAATTGATGCGAGTGCTGGAAACTCACTGTGTGTGGAGCTTCCTGATAGTGAGTTTACATGAACACAAAGGTCAGAGGTCACAGACTCATGTTTTTAGTAGAGCTGTGATGGAGGCGAGGCCATGGGGAAGACACACGGGCACACACACATATACACACAATGATCAGTCACAGCCATCAGTTTTTACCAAACACAGAAAATATCCACTAGACTGTAACAGTCCTGTGTTTTTACAGACGACCTTTTAAATAATCATTTAAATCCATCTTAAAATACACAATTACACATATAAGACATTTTCATTTTCTTGTTCAAAATGCTATCTGCTGTAATGTGCATTTACAATAGATCCAGTTTAATAAGGATTGATGCGAGTCTACGGATGCAATGCAGCGTGTGAGTGTGTGTATTATCCCCGATCCTCATGGTGCGTCTACTCGAGTGTGTGTGATGGGTTCTGACAAGTCCTGATGGTTTTCACTGGGCCCAGCAGAGGGTCTGATCGATGTGGTTAAAAATATATATATCTATACTGTATATCAATCAGTTACAGGAATTGAAGTAATTCATTTAATCTAACTATCTATCCAGTCCTTCATTTTATAGTTTTTAAATGACACACCAGAGTTTCTGTTAGATAAGAAACGGGGGTGGCAGGAATCTTGCTATTGTTTCTTCTCCTTACAGCACAAACTACGAAGCGTTCTTGTTCAGAATATCGGCGAGGATCAAATGCGTTTGCCTGATTTCACGTGACATATAGTGTTGGTGTCTAATGGCACATTTCATTCAATCACACGCGTTAATGCGAGTCTGCAGTGTGCTAATATAATCTCATCTGCTGCCGTATGTGTCACATTTCAACATGTCTGATACTAATGTAATATTCTCTCAGTATGTCATCCATCTACTCACCCTAACACTTCCATCCTGTCAGTGGCTCCTCACCAATAAAACTTGAGTCAAATGATTTAAGAAACACAGATGATTTATTTTTTTTAACAAATATATATGCAACGTTTGTCTAAGATAAAAAAGCCCAACGTGTTTTACTTGATGCGATGCTTAATGGAACAGCACGGTGAAACTTCTCGTGTTCACCCACCACCGGCAGCAGCTCTTACTGTGTCCACCCCAACCCCCCGCCTGCGCTGCTGGGCCGTAATGGATTTTTATCCGCCTAAAGTATCAGCGATGATTCGAGGAGTCCCTCTGCTGCTCTACGATTCCTTTTGAAATGCCTTTCTCTGGTAGACTCATTGCTCTAGCCCGGGGCAACGGCCTTCAGAGATCACAATGTTATTAATATAAACATGTCAAAACGCATGCTGAAATTCAAAACAGGAGTGCCAAAATGTCAAGGTGTCAAACTGCTGAAATATAAATCATGCTTTAATATTCTAAACCATGGCAAAAGTGGGCTTACTACAAATAGCTGTTTCGATGCAGATCATTTGAGATAAATTCATTTAGTGACACACGGTGGGTCAAATAATTACAGTAACGTTCAAGGTCAATAGCAACCGAGTACAATACTGTATACTTAAATTGTTTCATGTAAGAAAGAAGCATCTTGCCTGATAAAAGATATATTTTTGGACGAATTCAGTCTCATTTAATTGACAGAGCAACTGAAATGGGACTTGATGTTGACTGATGCTGAATTTGTCTGATAGGTAAGAATTTGGTGTCATTGTTAAAGGGACTTGTATATAGAGTCAGGTTGAGGTTAAGAAATAATGCGGTTAACAGATCAAACAGAAGATTCACCATGCATGAATGCAGTGAGAAGGGTCGTGGTTACACGGCATGAAAACCATTTTATGTGCTTGTCATGCTAAATCAAGGTTAACATGTGGACTTGGAATGCAATGCATCTGTGACACAGACGGCAGGCATACAGACTTACCTGATGTGATGTGTCACCTCTTCTGCCCTGCTGATCGCACGCGGCTGTTCGTATCTGCTGCAGGCATCCACACGCCATTGTACATCTGTTCCAACACAGAATAGGTAACGCACACACGCACACACACACACGCACGCACGCACGCACGCACGCACGCACGCACGCACGCACGCACGCACGCACACACACACACACACACACACACACAGTTTCCATGTTTTGTTGGGACATTCCATAGACGTAATGCATTTTATACCATACAAACTGTATATTCTATTCCCCTTACCTACCCCATTCCCTAACCCCAACCATCACAAAAACCTTTCTTGTACCTTAGATTTTCAATAAACATCATCTTGTTTGATTTATAAGCTTGTTTCCTCATGGGGACATCAAAATGTCCCCACAAGGTCACAAAAACACTGGTATTCCTATCTTTGTGGGGACAATTGGTCCCCACAACGTGATAATTACCAGGTACACACACACACACGCACACACACGCACACACACGCACACACACACAATCATGAGTTGTGCAACAACAATTTGAATTTTTTTGTGGTTTTAATAATTTTCTAGTGTGATGATTTATGGGACTATACCTTTAATTTTCATCATGATAATTCAATCAGAAATTTTCTAAAATGATATAATACTAAACAAAATTTTAGAAAGAGAAAGAAAGTACTACAATTGTTATGATAATAATTTAATCAGAAGACATCAGCTGATTAAAAAAATAAGTATGCACAATTTTACATTTTACGGCTTGTCTAACCATAACCCTAAAAGTGTCTAGATTTTTGGGACATAATCTCCAGTTCAGATCAAACCATAAAACCAAATCCATGCATGAGGGTTGCTGTGTTTCCAAATAGACTTCTAAATGTTTGATGTGAAAACCTTTATATTTTTAGACTTAAAACATTAACACCCCATTCAGACAGCCAACGACAAGCAGTAGCAGAGCGACGCGATCTCATTCATTTCAATGGAAACTGGGCGACTTCCGGCGACACGAGCTAACGTGACCGTTGGCGACAGAATGTAGGCGCGATTAGCGACGGAGTCGCGCGACAAAAGTTGAGAAAAGTTTAACTTTATGCAAATTAGCAGCGAGTTTCACAAGCGACTACCAATGGGAGTGAAGTAAGTGGAGCACTGATTTGTTGTTTACAACATGGGGTAACGTCACACTACTACGCAACCAGAAGTGGGAACGCCCACAAGCGACATCAACCACCAGCGGCAGGCGATGAGCAGTGATAACATCGCTGGCTGTCTGAATGCGGCGTAAGGGGCAGTTTCCCGGACAGGGCTTATCCTAGTCCTAAACTAAAATGCATGTTTGAGCTACTTACATTTTAAAACACTGTACTGACATTTTTTTACACATATATCAGTGGCATTGTTTTGTCTCAAGATGCACACCAGTATAGTCTTTTTGTAAGGTTTGTTTGTAAAAATTTCTTAAATGTCCTAAAATTACTAAGGCCTAGTCCTGGATTAATCTAAACCCTGTTCGGGAAACCGTCCCTAAATGTTACGGTTTAGCGCTGTATCATGCAGTACATACCCACTGTATATACACACTGACATTGTGTCGTGTGCCTCATGAGAGCAACCCCCCCTCACAAATATTCTAGTGTTGCATGTCTGCTTACAAATATTTGGAATGTTGTGATTCATTTTGCATATAAATAATATAAATATAAGAAGTAATCTGGTGAGCATTTTAAAGATGATAAAACTGATTAGAGCGTTTCTCTAGTTTCCTTGGTCAGAGTCAAAGACTCGGAGTTATTTCTCCGATCACATTAAAGCTTGACACCATCATCTGAAATTTCAAAATTATACCCTGGCTTCAAAAGTGCCATCAAAACACTTCGACACAAAACATATATATTTCAAGTAAATCTATTTGATTTCAGTGCCTTTAGCATTCATGTAAACAACACTGATATGACTGGAGATGCATGTCTGTGGTCTTTGATCTGTGTGTACACACTTTGATCTGACTATGAGAGTGAAAAATATATTTTCCAGAGGGGCTGTAGCCCGGCACAGCAGTGACCCCACAGAGGCGGGAAACGCAATCTTAAAATGCGCCCGCAAACCTGGAAACGAAAGCTATTAAATGAAGGAAACATATGCAGAACTGTCCATTACACCATGAACCGAAAGCTTACAGGCTATAACAACTAGTCAACACAGTTGACGAGTCTCTGCACTATGTCTGACAGGAATTTTGCTCCCAGTTCGGCTAATGGGTGCAATCATTGACCTTGATGTGAGAACAGTCTAGATGGTTTGAAACTCAAAGGACCGTGGCGTGAAGATCATTAGAATGCAAACGCCGGAGAGCGGCTCACAGCTGCCATGGAGAATTTCCTATCGTTTGTTGTCGTTGTATAATCGTGAGCTCAGAGCTCTCAGCTTCTCTCAGAGCATCTCCTCTGATGCAAAGCCTTGTGGGTAGTGAGATGTTATTAGTGGCCACTGGTTTGCCTTCACATTGAGATCTGCCACTCCAGATCCTGTGTAAGAGCTTGGAAGGCAGTGGCCGTTCTTCCAACATACAGCCCTATGGGCCACACGACGCACACACACTAATCCAAACGCATGTTAACCCCCTCCAACCATTCCGAAACCCGCGTCTTTTCAGCCTGCCTCAGAACTTGACAGGAAATTGTAAGTGATCGTTATTGTTTCATTAAAAATGCTCAGGATCTCTTCTCCACCTTCATCAGTCAGGTGAACAAACCACAACCAGAAGGTCTTTTACGCCTGCAGATGAATCGTGTCCGATAATCGTTACAGATGAAATCATATGTGAGGTTATACGTCACAAAGCGTCACTTTTCTCTTGCAAAAGGTCCAGTAAAGGAATGTTTGATGTTGTCTCTGCCTCATTCGGTCCAGACATGAGGTGCAGTCCAGCACTACAAAATTGTCCATTCAAACATGTTCACTTCAAGACATGATCAACATTGTTTAGCTCTTCCCAGAAAAAACATCAGGAACTCATTGCTAGGATGTCATATATAGTATTACTGTAAAAACACGGGTGACCTTAAATTGGGATTATTTGTGACCTTTGGGTGACAAGACTAATGTTGGCAGGAACTGGGACTTCCTGCTGAAGCTTAAGCCAGATGCACCGAGCATGTTTGCACAGTTTGTGAGAATGGGGGAAAATTTTACCCCAATCTTACCATTGGGACTGACTTCATGTCTCGGCCAGACACGCCACTCGCTCAATAGCGCCTCACGTTTTCACCCAAAAGGGAGCGGAACACAGTACTGCAGAATCGCTCTCATGTGTTATATTATTATTCTGTTATGGGTTAAATTACTTACCATTATACTACGGGTCCTTTTGAATGCTTGAATCTGATTGGCTTCTTTTTTTCTTTCTTTTTTTCTTTCTCTCTCTATGTCTCTGTCACTCTTTTTCTAATAACTTTATTAATAACTGCATTAGAATGCTATCATCGGCTCAAGCCTCCATTGCCAGCTTTAAAATGACGTTTTGGATCAAGCAAAAGAGCTGTTGGATGAGACGGGGAAGAAATATTCCTACTCTCAATAGCGATTTAAGTACAAAAAACAGACAAATCCCTTTAAATATATCATGTGATTGATGTCTTGATGTGTGGCAACTGTAGTATAAGCTGAATAATTGACTCCGGGCCATTGAATTATTGAAAAATAATGCACACACGAGGTTTAATGGCCACTCCGCTTCGCGTTGGGTGTGCATTATTTTTCTAATATTTCAACGGCCCGTCATTATGTTGTCACAGAAAGATTTGGAAATGATAATTCACGCTTTTATATCTACAAGACTCGACTATTGCAATTCTGTTTTTACCTGTCTAAACAAATCTGCTCTGAACAAACTGCAAATTGTTCAAAATTCTGCTGCCAGACTTTTAACAGGTGCCCCTCGAAGGTCTCATATTACTCCAGTCTTGTCAACACTCCATTGGCTCCCAGTAAAATACAGGATTGATTTTAAGATTTTAGTGTTAACTTTTAGAGCCTTGAACGGTCAGGCCCCAAAGTACATCTTGGATCTTTTAAAGCCATATTCCCCTTGTCGCAACCTTCGGTCCTCTGGCCAGAATCTGCTTAAGGTTCCAAAGACTCGGTGTAAGACCCGAGGAGACCTGTCTTTTGAGTCCGGTAGGGTTAGGGTTAGGGTTAGGGTTAACCCTAACCCTAACCCAAGACTCTGGAATGACCTGCCCCTGTCTATACGTCAGGCAGTTTCTGTTGTTTCTTTTAAAAGGGATCTTAAAACATGCTTGTATAAGAAAGCTTTTGGATGATGGGTTTTCACAAATTTTACTTTAATTTTACATGTGTATTTGCCATTTTTTTAGTGATATGTTCCTATTTCCTGTACAGCACTTTGTGATTTTTATCTGTGAAAAGCGCTTTATAAATAAATTTTACGTACTTACTTACTATTAATTATTGCTTACTCATAATCAGTGTTGGGAATGTTACTTTAAAAAAGTTATTAGTTATAGTTACTCATTACTTCTCACAAATAGTAACTGAGTTAGTAAATTCATTACATCATCAATTACCAGGGAAAGTAACTATTGCGTTACTTAAAAAAAGTTCAAATATTTCAAATTACTTGAATGCCCCCAATTTTAAATCTGTTAAATGAATTAAATGAATACTAAAGAGAAACCACAAATTTTGTAGCAGATAATTGAGATGCTTCATTAGATCAGACTTGCCACATACGTGAGACTCTTTCTTCATGGGCATTACATAACGTAGTGTTTCCCATACATTGATTTTGTAACGTCCATACCGCCATGCCAGCAGTACTGACATGGCGCAGACCTCTGCCTCTCTGCTCATTTCCTGTTTTGCCCTACTTAAGACTCAAGCTAGCCTATGGCTAGCGCGAAGTATTGCCAGCTAACCCCTGCATACCAAACGTTTATTGAGTGATTTATCTGACTGCCTGATACTGACCAATTGCCTGTTTATCTGTTTCTCGGCCTTTGGATTTACCCCTTTATATTGTTTGCCTGGTTTGGACTATCTAACTGTGTTTGATCTACCTGCCTGTACTTTGATTACTCTTCTGCCTAACGTCTTGGATTTGTTTGCCAGATTGGTTTGTTTTAATAAACACCACAAAATAGATCCCTGTGTTTCTGAGCCATCCTTACAGAATACTTCACCTACCATCGATCCAGCGGATGTCGCCAATCTGAGAGCTGCGTATGAACATCAAAGCAGCCTCCTACAGGGTTATCAAGAGCAACTCACACGTCTTCAGTCCATGAACAAACACCTCACCGGTTACATTCAATCCTTGCCATCCACGTCTGCCAAATGGGTGAGTGTATCTGAGCCGGACAAGTTTGACGGTACCGCTGAACACGTGAGGGGTTTCCTTCGTCAACTTGATATATATTTCAGGGATCATGTGAGTGAGACTTTATCTGATGTTATCATGTGCTCTAAAGTTTTCTCACTACTATCTGGTAAAGCTGTCGAGTGGACAGCCGCTGTTTGGGACACAGACCCGCGAATCAGCACTTCCTATTCTTACTTCATTCAACAACTAATAGAGGTATTTGAATCACGCTGCGCAAAACGGATGGAATGATAAATCGCTCAAAGATGTGTTTCAGAGCAGTCTGGATATGGAACTCCAAGCTGAGCTAGCCTGTAAAGGTGAGAATCTCTAATTTTCTGATTATGTATCTCTGGCAGTCCATATTGATAACCTGATGAGAAATGTACCTGAAAAAACGAAAACTAAGACTTCAGCTAGGATGGTGAATACCACCAGTAAAGCTTTGCACGCCTCTGTTGACACCACTAACATCGGAGAACCTATGCAGATGGGATTTTCACCTCTCACTAGTGAGGAACGATTACGCAGACGTACCCTAGACTTATGCTTTTACTGTGGAAAGCCTGGCCATCGCATCGATTACTGTCCTGCTAAGAAGCCCCGCTACAGTAATTTGGTAAGCCAATTTCAAAACCTCCCTTGTCATGATATGTGCTCACAACCCGTTACGATCAACTACAACGATGAACCCATATCATTCACAGCATTAATTGACTCTGGCTCAGCACTAAACCTCATACATGAAGATGTTGTTTCCAAGTTTTCGATTCCTGTCATCCCATGTCAACCCTCACTGAACATTTCAGCTATTAATAACGTTCCCATTGGAGATGGCATTACCCACCGTACTGTTCCTCTCACACTCCAAGTCGACTCCCTTCACCAAGAAACGATAACCTTGTATGTAATTTCTTCACCTCGGTATAACATCATCTTGGGTCATCCATGGCTGGTAGCACACCACCCTTAAATCAACTGGAGGACTGGAGAAATTCTACAGTGGTCATCACGTTGTATGGAAACCTGCATTGATCATCTGAAACCGAAACCCTGTCTGTCTACCACCATAGAAAGCCCGACTGGTAAGAATGTTCCTATTCCTGATGTCTATCTTGAATTTGCTGAAGTATTTAGTAAAACCAAGGCTACTGAGTTACCTCCCCATAGACCCTGGGATTGTGTGATTCAATTTTTACCTAATGCCATGCCTCCTAAGTGTAAGGTTTACCCCCTGTATTCAGACATCCACATCCCCTGCTGCAGCTTGTTTTTTCTTCGTGGAGAAGAAGGATGGTGGCCTAAGACCCTGCATTGATTATCGAGGTTTGAACAATATCACAGTGAAGTTTCCCTATCCTTTACCTCTTGTACCTTCTGCCCTAGAACAACTCCGAGAAGCCAGGATTTACACCAAGTTGGATTTACGCAGTGCTTATAATCTTATTCGTATCTATGAAGGTGATGAGTGGAAAACTGCATTCCACACCACTTGGGGGGACTACGAATATATGTGATGCTGTATGGTCTATCTAACTCCCCCGCCGTTATCCAATCATTCATCAACGAAGTGTTCCGAGACCTCCTAAACCAGTATGCCATAGCCTACATTGATGATATCCTGATTTTCTCTAACAGTATGGAGGACCATATCTGCCACGTCAAGGAAGTCCTGTCTCACCTCCTCAAGAACAAACTGTACGTAAAAGCTGAAAAATGTGAATTTCATGTCTCTAAAACTAGTTTCCTGGGCTATAACATCAGGAGTTGAAATGGACAGGAGTTGGAATGGACAATACCAAAATCAAGGCAGTCACAGAATGGCCAACCCCCGCACTGTTAAAGACCTACAAAGATTCCTGGGGTTCGCCAACTTCTATCGCAGATTCATCCGAAACTACAGTATTGTAGCAGCTCCTCTGACATCCTTGTTAAAAAGGCAAACCCAAGAAACTTCCATGGAACCCACAAGCTGACCATGTTTTCCTGAAGCTCAAAACATGTTTTACCACAGCCCCTATCCTGAAGCATCCTGACCCTGAGAAACGCCTCTCTCACATAACAGTGAAAAGTATTTTAACTCTGCGTTCCTCTGTGTACTTTCTATTTTGTACGTGTTCTGTAGTAACAGTTAACCGTGTATTCTCTCATATTCCTGAATTTGCAACAAATTGTCAGCGCTATACGCGATATACAATAAACTACCACTTGTATTTCAAATAAAAAAGCGCTCATAACGCAACAACACTGATGAGAAGAGCAACATCAGTACAGTCTCAATGTAAATGTACAATGATTTTGTCAGATGAGGGCGCGTTTTTAGCAGCAGTTAAAGAAAGAGCTGATTGGATTAAACAAGGAGTTACTGGGTCGTGGGTCGTTACTGGGTTGTGTTTAGTCACTATTTTATAGACAACAGAACAAATAATATGTAAAAATAGCATTCAGTTGTGTTAAAATGCAATATAATGTGACAGATCAAAGAGTAAAACACGATGCAATGACATCACATATATGCTAATTGTCTCTCAAAATTTGTGTAAGTTGCACGTTACATAAACATTCCTGCCTTTCACCTCAACGGTGGAAAAGTAGTGCTTATTATACTCTGGGCTTTATCTTAAACCTGGCGCAATGCACCGCAATGCGTGATGCAAGTGTCTTTTGCTAGTTTCCACCCTGCGCAATAATAATTTTCACATTTAGCGCCACGTTGTTATCAATACATTTTATATCAATACATTTACAGCAATTTAAAGCCTACTATTTGTACTTCTATGATTGAAAGAAAAAGGCTTTTAAAGGATTTAATAAAAAAAATTAATTTCAATGAAAATGAAAACAACAAATTTTTTACATTATTGTTAAACTGGGGATCCTCTTTCTCTGCTTAGTTTTTCAGTTTAAGGGCTCTATCTTACACCCGGCGCAATGCAGCGCAATGTGTCTTTTGCTAGCTTCCACCCTGCGCAATTATAATTTTCACGTTTACCGCCACGTTGTTTAAATAGCAAATGCATTTGCGCCCCCTTATGCATCCATGGGCGTTCTGGTCTGAAAACGAGGTGTGTTCAGGCGCATTGTTGGCGCGTTGCTATTTTGAGGCAACTAAAACAGACTACGCAATTGACCAACAAAAACCTGCTCTAAAGTCTAAAGGCAATGGCGCAATATGTTTATATATATGTTATTTAAAGAGCTCAATTTGACGCTGTCCAAGTGCTGAAACGCGCGGAGAGCTGTTTGTAAATTTTTTATCTCCTGTTTGTTACAAATAAAGTATTTTTAGAGTACAAACCTTTTCTTACATACTTGTAAATTATTTTTGATGATATTGGATAGCCATACATTTAAAGCAATTAAAGGCCTGCTTTTTTACTTCCATGATTAAAAGAAAACGGGTTTTAAAGGTTTTAATAAAAAATAACAATTTCAATAGAAGTGAAAAACAACACAATTATTTAACATTAATCTTAAACTGGGAATCTTCTTCCTCCACTTAGTTTTTCAGTTTACAAAGTCCGTCATCTAAATAGGGATTAGACATAGCGCCAGTGCAACTTGCTTTTAAAGGGGATGAGAGCTGAGACTCTCATTGGTTTATTGCACGTTACTGTCAGGATTTCGACCGGAGGAAGAACCCAAGCACGAACGTTGAAATACAACACTTGACTTTATTAACAAACAAGGTAAAAAATAGGAAAACAAAACCCACGAGGGGGCAAACAGAACAGGGTAACACAAATCTAACAAGACAACACTAAACACTATCACTTAAACAATAAACATAAACTGGAACACAAGATAATTACTACAGAAGTCACAGATAAACTCTTTCACGAACAGAGTAACAATGACGAACCCACACTGGACAACAAACACAAGGGCTGCGTCCGAAACCGCATACTGTATAGTATGTACTGAATTAGATGAAGTACCTACTTACTTGGCGTTAAAACAGTAGGTACTGTATAGTATGAATCCGGGTAGTATGAATGAGATTCGGACGTACTACATTCCGCCATGTTGCTACATTACGTGACATACGTCGTCATCACGTCATGTCATTTCAGCGCGAAAACAGCCGCGTGCCTCTTCTTCTTCGTTGGATAACTCCTCGTCCGGGGCATCATGGGATAGTGAAGCGTCCATCGTATGCACGCTGCAAAATCTAACCGGAAGTAGTAGGTCATCCGGGTACTTTTCGCATACTGTTTTTAGAATACTATGTATTCGGACATACTACTCGCCTCGCCTACTGCTTTTCGCGTACTATATAGTATGTAGTAGGCGGTTTCGGACGCAGCAAAGGACTCTTAAATAGGGAGAAAATAAATTACAAACACCTGGAAAAATCACAAGTAAGGGATCAGGGAAAAAGTGACGAGACCCGGGAAATGCGTGGTCAGAATAAACCAATACTAAAACCACGCATCTCCCATATAGAACATATGTACTGTCAGAACCCTGCCATGCTAAACTAGATCTAAATACAAACAAGGATCTGGCAGGATTCTGACAGTTACGCCCAAAATACTCCCATTACTCATTAAAAAAAAAAAGGACCAACCCTTTTCGACCATTTTTCCCGTCGTTAAATTAGCAAAAGTGGATTCGGACATGCCCATTTAGACGTTGCGCTGTGCACTTGGGACAATGCGCTTAGATCGTTAAAATAGGGCCCTAAATCTAAACAGGGAGCTGGTTTTTAAAGGGGATGAGAGAGAAGACTCTCATTGGTTTATTGCACGTTACGCCCAAAACAAACCCATTGCTCATTAGGAAAATATGGAAATCCCTTTTCGACCGTGCGCTCGGCACACAAACCATTTTCCCGTTGTTAAATTAGCAAAAGTGGCATCGGACATGCCCAAGTAGACCGTGCGCCGTGCGCTTTAGACGATGCGCTTAGATCGTAAAAATAGGGCCCTCTATGTTTGCGACCGCTACCTTAGAGCTCGTAGTACTTGTGATCGCTCTGTTGTTGAGGTTGTTGAGGGCATCTCTCTCAAGGGTTTTTATCCTCCTTTGAGTTCCCCCCTGGACTAGCCAGGAGGGTTTTTCTCCTAGGGGTTTTTTCATCCCCTGGAGAGTCCGCCACCTTTGGCTTAACTTACTACTTTACTGTATACGTTACATTATTACTATGCAAGCTTTTCTATGCTTTTCGTACATCTATTAATGTAAAGCTGCTTTGAAACAATTAACAATTATGAAAAGCGCTATATAAATAAAATTGAATTGAAAAAACATTGTGTGTGACTTGGACGGACTGCAGCGCGAGGACCGGGCTGCCTGTGAGTGCCTTGGATAGGGCTAACAACAGCAGCAGAGCCCGCTGCTCGTTGAGAAGAGAGAATGATGCGTGCTTTCACATCAGTCTCCAAAAGTCTCCAGCCACGCCAGAAAAGATCGCTAGATTTGTACTAGTTGCTTTTTTAAAAATAAAGTCGCTAAAGGGGTCTAGATAGTTGTGTATGAACTCTGCCTCTGGTTGGCTAAATATGGAAATTAAGCCAATCATCATCAGCTATGTGGTTGTCCCACCCCCAACACACACACTTAGAATAACATTGCCTATCTGCCTGACAGAGAGAGCCTACTTGGGTGAAAATTGCTTCAGAGAGATCAATTATAGTAACGTGCAGCATTTTAATGTCGGTAACGGTAGAAACAGTAACATAGACAAATACATAAATAAACCATCTTTATTGTCAACATACATCTAAAGTTCAGTTTTAGCTGTTCTTAAAGATTTATTTTATTTATTTTTTTCTTGCAGTCAAGTTTTTACTCACTTTATGTTTTTTCTATGTTAAAACCACATTGGATGTCCGTACTTCATTAAAACGTTGAAAGGACTCAATGTTTTTAAATTTTACAATTTTATTGTGGTAATTTTGTCACAATTAGGGTACTGGTGACAGAAAATAATCAATAATCCATCTTTAAACACAAAAAAGTGAGTAGCTACTGTCATTGTTCTGTATGATCTCTGAGCAAGGGTTTTTTGTGTTAAAAGCACAGGGTGGTTCCAGATTAATATAGAGCTTCAGTGCCAGCCTGAGAGAGAGAGAGAGAGAGAGAGAGAGAGAGAGAGAGAGAGAGAGAGAGAGAGAGAGAGAGAGAGAGAGAGAGAGAGAGAAACAGACATTCCTGCTACAGTTTGGTGTAAAATATTTGATAGTGTAATAATGCCCATAGCTCTGTATGGTTGTGAGGTTTGGGCTCCACAATGCCTAACAGATTACTCCAAATGGGACAAACATCCAATGGAATCCCTGCATGCTGAATTCTGTAGAAATATTTTAAGAGTTCAGAGAAGAACACCTACTAATGCATGCAGGGCTGAATTAGGCAGATACCCCCTAATAATACACATCCAAAAACGCTCCCTTAAATTCTGGTCACACTTAAACTCAAGTCCCCCGAACACACTTCAGTATGAAGCCCTTAAAACCCAAGAGAAGAGACCTAAAACCAGTCCCATCTGTCAACTGGCTCTAAAACTCCAGACCAGCACTAATGAACGCAAACAAACCACAATAAACCAAATCATTAAAGAAAGTCAAACTTTATATTTGGATCATTGGGATAATGAAAGTAAAAACCAAAGTAAACTAGAATGTTATCGGGCACTAAACAGAAAATACAGTCTGTCAGAATATCTCTCCACTGTTAGAGATGTAAAGCAGAGACGAATCCTCACTAAATACAGACTCAGTGATCACAGTCTGGCAATAGAGAAAGGCCGACATAGACAAACATGGCTCCCAAAAGAAGAGCGAATCTGTGTCCATTGTGACAGTGACGAGATCGAGACAGAGACACACTTTCTCCTTTACTGTGGTAAATATAAAGAGCTTAGAGAAAAACACTTTGACAAAATCTCAAAGCTCATACCAGAGTTTCATAGCTCTTCAGATTCAGATCAAATGAAGATGTTACTGGGGGAAGACAGACACCCATCAGTTGCTGCTAAATTCATTTATCAGTTACACACCATCAGAAATAATCCACAGCCCTGATCTTGTACAGTACTTTTATTTTACCTCTCATCTGCCTCCATAAATGTACATTTGTATACTTCATATGTTTATATTTCAAAGTCAACTTTATATTGTAAATATCCTCTGATTCTATTTTATTTTGCAGTAGTACTTCATCCATCACCCAGCACCTTAGCTTAATTGCACCTTAATGTTTGTTAATATTGTGTTATTGTATGTTTCTTGTTCTATGTATAATGCTTTGGCAATATTGTAAGTGACACAATCATGCCAATAAAGTTCTTTAAATTGAAATTGAAATTGAAATTGAAATTGAAAATTGAGAGAGAGAGAGAGAGAGAGAGAGAGAGAGAGAGAGAGAGAGAGAGAGAGAGAGAGAGAGAGAGAGAGAGGAGAGAGAGAGAGAGAGAGAGAGAGAGAGAGAGAGAGAGAGAGAGAGAGAGAGAGAGAGAGAGAGAGAGAGAGAGAGAGAGAGATGTCAGCCACTCTAAAGATGAGCTCTTGAAAAAATTATAAAAGATTAAGCTAAAAAGTGAGACAGAGAGCGAGATCATGACAACAAACAAATAAAAACAGAAGAGGAACAACTTGTTTTCGGATAAAGACCGTAAATTTTTCTAGAAAATACATTTTTAAAGAAAGAAAGAAGACTAAAGCTGAGGATTAGCATCTGCCTGCTGGATCACCACTCTAACAGCATACTGCAGTTTTCCCTCCAAAACACTAAAGGATTTTTAAAAGATCTACAGCGGAAAAACTTTACACAATTGTTGATCTTCACTTGCTAAACAGAGAGGTGAGCACTTTCTGGCAAAAAACTTTAATGAAAATTGTATATTTTGATTATATTCTGGTAAAATCTCTCATTACTAGAAGCTAAAAGCTAAATTAAGTTAGCTGCAGTTTTTGGCTCAGTGCCCAGTCTGATCAGTCTGATCGCCATGGCGACCCTGGCGCAGGCAGAGTGCAGGGAGGTGTCATACCCAGAGAAGTACAGAAGTGTACAGGCCAGAAAAAAACACAAAGAAAAAACTCTCAGAGACAATCCTGATCTTCTGTACGCTGACTATATTCAACTCAATGGGAAAAGAATTAAGAACAACCTCATCTTCTACACCACCATGATTACGGCATGGAAATCAGCAATCTGTGAGGAATACCAGCACATTTTTAAAGAAGGAATCGGTAGAGGTGGAAGATTAACAATATGCAAAGATGAAATGCTGGACACAGACAACCCCATTCTCACCATAACTTACTACACTAAAGGCACTTTCCTTCTTCAAGGCAATGAAGCCAGCCTTAACTCATTTGAGGAGATTTTTCCCATTCTGAAGGCAAGAGTCGAGGAGGAGAGAGACGAGCCTCATGCAAACCACACAGACTCGGAGGAGGAAGACCCAGTCAACCTTTCACCTTCATCATCTAATCGTCAACTGAGAGACAGTTTAGCTTTGCTGGAACTGGACTTCACTGAATTCAGAGAACACACTCAAGTCAAACTCTCAGACACACCCAACACAAACATTCACATCCAAGAGCTCAAAGATGAACTCAGACAGCTGAAGAAAGACACTAACACCTTCATCACTGAACTCACAAGAGCTCTCAGAGAACTGAAAGAAGAAAACCAAACTCTCCGCACACAGATATGCAAACTAGAGGAGGATAAAGAAAGAAAAGAAGAGAACATATACAGACAGCTGCAAGAAATAAGAGAGTTACAGGTACAGAAAAACACAAAAGACATCACAATTAACGAAAGTACAGCTCCTCCTACAGACTACACACACATAGACAACGAGCCGGCCACAGACAACGAGCCTGCCACAAACACGCAGCCTCCTCCAGAAACACAAACATCACCTGCCCACCCTCCAGAAATTCTTCTCCTCATGGACTCCAATGGAAAGTTTTTGGACCCACAAAAACTTTTTCCACATCAAAAAGTCACGGCAAAAAGATGCAGCACAACAGGCCACGCCCAGCAGATCATCAGAGACTTCACAGGACACCCCTCGTGTGTTATAATCCACACTGGAACTAATGACCTCCACACGCTGCGCAACAATACTGCTGATGCTATCAGGAAAATGGCAGAAATCACCAGCAAAAAGTTCCCAGAGTCCAGAATCATCATCTCTTCAATACTCCCACGACATGACACACCACCACACATCATCTACAACATCAATGCTGAAATTTCTCGTAGGTGTTCTGCACTCCCAAACGTGCACCTGGTCCACCACCACCACATCGGCCTCCAACACCTGTATGATGGACTCCATCTACACAAAGATGCAGTACGTGTTTTTGCAAAGACCCTAAAAGATGCAGCCCTGGGTCGCAGCCCAAGACCTTTATTACCTACTCCAAAACACTACTGGCCCATCCACTCCCCAGTGAGGAAAAACGTTAACTGGACAAGCATCCCACGTCATCCACCGCACCCACCTATGGCTCATTACACACCAGTAAACCTACAGTCACCAACGTCACATCCACCTGCTGGCCATCAGACCCCTATCAGAAGCAAGAAACCAAAACCACAAGATAAATCCCTGCAACCGAGAGCTCAAAGCTATGCTGAAGCTGTAGCCCGGCCCCCTGCTCCACCCACCACCGCCACACCTGCCAGTGAACTGAGTGAGATCAAAGAGATCCTGTACACACTGTGTGACCAGCTCCTGAACAGATAAGAACTTTATTCACAAACATAGTGCTCTACTGAAAAAAAAAAAAACATTGCACTAATGTAAATTGTTTACCATTTTTCACATGTTCACAATATTGTTGCATGTTATTTCTCTCTGTCTTACCAGATAGGTTTATCTTTAATAATACAAATGTGTTCATTTCAAATAAGTTGTTGGAATATTCAGGGTCTTCATTCTTCAACATTTGGTTCTAAAAGCACAGACCCTGATTTTCAGAAAAATATCAAAGATGCTGATATTATCATTCTCACTGAAACCTGGTGTAAAAATGATGCGCTTACCTACTGTCCCTCAGGCTACTACGAAGTAATTGTGCCCTCAGTTAAATTAAGTACAGTCCATCGTGGACGAGACTCGGGAGGAATTCTACTATGGTACAGGGAGGATCTGGCCAAACACATTTCAGTTATTACAGTTGGAAAATTTCATTGCTGGATAAAATTAAACAACCAAATTGGCATTTCAACTACTGACATATATCTTTGTGCCATCTACATTCCTCCAGCAGAATCCCCTTACTATGATGAAGAATATCTCAACAACATCCACACAGATATCAGCCGTTTCCAGGCCCAGGGAAATGTGCTGCTATGTGGAGACTTCAATGCAAGAACAGGATCTGAACCAGATAACATAGATCCAAAGGGCAACGAATATGTCTTTGGCCAAAAACCCCTGAGTCTCAACAAAAATCTCCCACCTAGAAATAACCTCGACCAAACTATAAATAAAAATGGTAAAGAGTTAGTGCAGCTCTGCCGCGCCTCGGGCCTGTACATACTTAACGGCAGGATCAGAGGGGACTCTTTAGGGAGGTTTACGTGTTATTCAGGTCTTGGAGCTAGTGTAGTTGACTATGCCATCACTGACATGGACCACTCCTCCTTCAGTGCATTCACTGTCAAACAGCAAACCCCACTCTCTGACCATAACCAAACTAACATTTATATCAAAACACGTCACACACCAGAAAAAAACAGGTTGGAAACCTGCAAAATGTATCAGGTCCAGCAGAGATACAGATGGGGTCCAGACAGCCCAGACAAATTTATCCAAGCACTCAATTCAAAAGAACTAAAAAAATTCATAAATACATTTATTAATAAAACATTTGAAACAACTAAAGATGGTGTTAATATGGCTACAAATGAAATAAATCACATATTTATAAAAGCAGCACAAAGAAGTGAATTAAAAAAGAAAGGCAAAAAGCATACTAAAAACAGACCAAAACATGAAAAATGGTTTGATTCAGAGTGCAAAACATTAAGGAAACAACTTCGAAAACTATCAAATCTGAAACATAAAGAACTAAACAACACAGACATCCGAACTGAATACTGTTCAAAACTAAAACAATATACCATCTAACCAAACATTTACAGGAAATAGAGCATTCAATAAACCAGAATCAGTTTTGGGACATGTGGAATAATCTGAGCACAACAAAACCACAAGACCTAACAATACAAGATGGAGAAATCTGGACAAAACATTTTGAAAATTTATATAAAGAAATTCCACCAAACCAACTCAATGACAATTATAATCTGATCAATTTAAATCTACAAACTTTTGAAGACACAATTAAAAATAATCAAAATCCACTTGATTTCCCAATTACACATGAAGAATTGACAAACAAACTCAAAAGCCAAAAATGTAAGAAATCTTGTGGTCCTGACAGCATTCTAGGTGAAATGCTGAAATACAGCACACCTGATCTGCAAACGGCTGTGCTCAAATTATTTAACATTGTACTCAGTTCAGGCTGTTTTCCTGACATCTGGAGCCAAGGACTTATTACCCCAATTCATAAGAGTGGGAATAAATTAGACCCTAATAATTTCAGAGGCATTTGTGTGAGCAGTAATCTGGGGAAGTTATTTAGCTGTATTTTAAACAATAGAATTGTAAACTTCCTTACCGAACACAATGTCCTGAGTCCGAGTCAGATTGGCTTTCTTCCAAATTACAGAACAACCGACCACATCTATACCCTACACACCCTAATCAATAAACACGTCAAACAAACCAAAAACGGAAAAATATTTGCATGCTTTGTCGATTTCAAAAAAGCATTTGATTCTATTTGGCACAACGGATTATACTACAAACTTTTACAAAGTGGTGTAGGGGGTAAGGTTTATGATATTATAAAATCAATGTATTCAAATAACAAATGTGCAATACGAATTGGCAACAAACATACAAAATTCTTTACCCAGAAAAGAGGAGTACGGCAGGGCTGTAGCCTAAGTCCAACGCTGTTCAACACTTACATTAATGAACTAGCGGTGCAGTTGGACCAGTCGACAGGCCCTGGACTTACTCTACAAGACAAGAACATTAAGCTCTTGTTGTATGCAGATGACCTGGTGCTGCTGTCACCCACTGCACAGGGACTACAGCAGCACCTGGACCTGCTGGAGGACTATTGTCAGAACTGGGCCCTGGCAGTAAACCTAAAAAAGACCAATGTTATGGTCTTCCAGAAAAAGCCCAGATGTCAGGAACACAGATACCAGTTCAATCTAGGCAGCACCACCCTAGACCACACGATGCAGTACACTTACCTTGGTCTTATCATTACTGCATCGGGGAGTTTCAGTATGGCAGTGAATGCTCTCAAAGATAAAGCCCGAAGAGCTCTATATGCCATCAAGAAAAAATTCCAAAATATTGAAATACCAATTCCAATTTGGTGTAAAATCTTTGATAGTGTGATTCAGCCCATTGCGCTGTATGGAAGTGAGGTTTGGGGTCCACTCAGTGATCAGAGCTACACAAGATGGGACAAACATCCAACAGAAGCCCTACACACAGAATTCTGTAAACTCATCCTAAAATTACAAAGAAGGACACCCAATAATGCATGTAGGGCAGAATTAGGCCGATTCCCATTGATTATCAATATGCAAAAAAGATCCCTCAAATTCTGGATGCATCTAAAATCAAGTCCCACAGAATCGCTACATTTTAAAGCGTTACAAAGCCAAGAACTGAACCCTGAAAAAAAATCCCCTCAGTAAGTTGGTTCTGAAGCTTACTAACATGACTAACTTTACTAACACCAACCAGTCTCAAACCAGCACTGCTTCTCATCCAAACATTAAAATAAATCAAATTATTAAACAATCTAAAAATACTTATCTGGAACATTGGGATCAAGAAACTAAAACACAAAGTAAATTACAATTTTATCGAACTTTAAAATCAAATTATGAATTAGAAGAATATCTCCAAAGTGTCAAAGACACAAAGCAGAGACGGATCCTGACCAAGTACAGGCTCAGTGAGCACAGCCTAGCCATTGAGACGGGCAGACACAGAAAGAGCTGGTTACCCAGAGAGCAAAGGGTGTGTGTTCATTGTAGGACAGGAGAGATCGAGACAGAGATGCACTTCCTCCTTCACTGCCACAAATACAAAACTATAAGAGATCTCTACTTAAATAAATTCAGTAACTCAATAAAGAACTTTACCACCAAGACTGAAGTACAACAAATTAATATAATATTAGGAAAGGGACAAACAGCAGCACTGGCTGCTAGATACGTGTGGATGTGCCACAGCCTAAGGGACAGCAGGTAAATGTGTGTGTGTATAATGTGTATGTGTGTGTGTATGTGTATGTATGTGTAATATGTATGTGGGTGAGTGTATTTGTGTGTGTGTGTGTGTGCGCGTGCATGCGTAATATGTGTATGTGTGTGTGTGTGTGTTTGTCTGACCTCAGTGTGTTTCCCTACTGTCCACCACAATAACCCTCAGTATGTGTGTGTATATATTAAAACATTGTAATGTCAAATGTTCAGACATGTTCTAATGTGTTATGATGTTAATTTAAAATGGTGATTTGATCATATTTTTTTCTTATTATACAGATATTTTTTTATCTTTTTTTTTTTATATATACCTATATACATGCTTTGGCAATATTGTATAATTTACAGTCATGCCAATAAAGCGAATTGAATTGAATTGAATTGAATTGAGAGAGAGAGAGAGAGAGAGAGAGAGAGAGAGAGAGAGAGAGAGAGAGAGAAAGTTATGAAACTTTGTAGAATGTGACTGATCTTAAACACTCTCTCTGACTTTCTGAACCCTTTTATCAAAAGGACACAGTGTAACATTTTCCTCTTGTATATAATTTTATAGTGGGACAGAAAAATCTGTTGAGACTTTAGTATGTTGGGACACTCAGAGGACAACTTAAATGATCAGAAGATCTTCACAACAATCTTCAACATCAGGGTCACAGTTACTTCACCACAAGGTTTGCATTGACATTCAATTCAACAGACTGCATGAAACAATCCAATAATAGTCCAACTCGACATTTCTCACTAGCACTGGTAAATATTTCACTGTTCACAAGATTTCAAAAGAAATATCAAATATTCTTTTCAAGGATTCTGTATAGAGTTCAGCACAGTCAATAACGTTCATCAGTTTATTATTTATAATTTCAGCAAGAGGGAAATTTTGCCCATTTTAGTGTAAACCCAATGTTTGCCATCTAAATAGAGTAACAATTAGTACAATAAATTAAAAAAAGAAAATAACTTTTTTTAGTTCATGAAAATGCTATAAGACGAATTAAAACCTAAACATGTCCACAAAAAAGTTAAAACAGGCCATAGCCATAGTGAGATGAGGAGGTGGACATGGCTGCAGTCATGTGATTGAGCGGCCGGCTGGCTGATCTGCTGTGATGTAGTACATATGACAAGCTGGTCAGTGCACATCCCTCATAAGAGCAATGAAGTAGCATTGGGGCAACAAACGCTCACCAGTCAGGTGGAATGACACGATTGAACCAGTGGGTCTGAAATGAATCATCTGCGCAGCAGCTTGAAATATCTGCATGCCTCCAATTACTGCCCAAACACACGCGCGCACAGGCACAAGCACACACACACACACGCACACACACACACACACATTCTGGTTTCCATGTTTTGTGGGGACATTCCATAGACGTAATGCATTTTATACCATACAAACTGTAAATTCTATTCCCCTTACCTGCCCCATTCCCTAACCCCAACCATCACAAAAACCTTTCTTGTACCTTAGATTTTCCATAAACATCATCTTGTTTGATTTATAAGCTTGTTTCCTCATGGGGACATCAAAATGTCCCCACAAGGTCACAAAAACACTGGTATTCCTATCTTTCTGGGGACAATTGGTCCCCACAACGTGATAATTACCAGGTACACACACACACACACGCACACACACGCACAAACACACGCACACACACGCACAAACACACACACGCACACACACACACACACACACACACACACACACACACACACACACACACACACACACACACACATATGCACACATACATGGACAAACACGTACACACACAGAATCATAATCTTTTAACTTATGAGGAATTTTGTGTTTATGGGACAGTTTCCATGTTTTTGTTCCATGACATTAGAAGAGCGTAAATCAGCCGTGCGACGGCTCTGCCTGGTACAGGAAGAGAAGTTGCTCTTAGAAACACCCACATTCTCAACCAGATGTGTTTTTTAA
>NC_133345.1:31825952-31895952 GCF_030506205.2 Paramisgurnus dabryanus | reverse complement strand
ACACTCGTTCAGATCTCAAAGTGTACTGTGATTCCCTCAAAACATCTCTTCTCTCGCTGCGTTCTGGGAGCGACAGAGGATAATTCGCAGAATTATCGAGTTGTATTTTGTTAGCCTGGGTGTTGGGTGTCTGGACAAGGTCCCTAAGCTGTTTTCTAGTTTAACCAGCCTTGACTTGTTGGATGGTGACATGTATCTGCTGACTAGCAGGATCAGTGCACTAAGCTGCAGTCTGATGCTTGAAAGACTTTTGGCATGTGCTGGTGCCTGCGTTTCTCATCCTTGACTGAAAGCATATGCTGCATGTAGTGTAAGTGAGACAGGGTTAGTTTGTGTGTGCATGTGTGTTGTTATTTGATTGTGTGTGGCAGCATAAGTGTGTGTCCATAAGTTCCTGGCCATTTCACACACACACACGCACGCACGCACGCACGCACGCACACACACACACACACACACACACACACACACACACACACACACACACACACACACACACACACACACACACATCTGGCAGCGCTTGGCTCCTTTAGGTGAATTGTGTCTCTTGAGAGGTGTGTGAGGTCTTTGTGTGTGTGTGTGTGTGTGTGTGTGTGTGTGTGTGTGTGGTGTATGTGATGGGAGACTGTTGTGGCATCTGCAGTGTGGCAGGAAGTGAATTTGTCTCACAGTTAATTCAGACACCACATGCTTTTCTAATTCCAACCTTGTCACCCCTTCAGCCCTTGAAGGCAAACATCAGGCACAAAGTGTGCAATTACAAGCAGTGAATGATCTTTCTATGGTAGTGTATGTTTGGTACAGCTAACTGGTAGTGACAAAAGCAACGGAAAACAAATATGTAGCACACAAAATTTTAGTAGCGAAAGGGCTTCTTTTCATGAACACCAGGGTTCTCTCACCAGGGACAAAGAAAGCATCCTTCACATCTGCAAGCCCCAACATACATCATCAGCCCGGGGCTGCGCATGCCTGCATTTGTGATCAACAGATTACTACGACAGATAACCCAACACAGTGGCTTCAACTTCAACCGTGGTACAAAACACCTTAGCGCTTCATCCTTTGCTTCTGCTGTTAGATGAAATCAGTACAAGAGACTGGATAAAATAAAACACAAATGTCAACTCTAAACTTTAACTGTTTGTTTAAGGGAAACAGAAAGGAGAGCCAAACTAAAATCTTTCACATAATCTACAATGCAAGCTCCTCCTTTATTCTGTTTTACACACACACACACACACACACACACACACACACACACACACACACACACACACACACACACACACACACACACACACACACACACACACACACACACACACACACACAACGCACGCACGCACGCACGTTGTGAAGATTGTCTCTCTCATATAGTGTGAGTTGAGCAGGTGGAGGGAGGAAAGGGTCATAAGTGTTATAGGAGAACCAAGCAGTGAAGTGAGTTTAATGAAGAGTCTAGAGGACAGAGGCACGAAACACCAAATACACCCCCATACTGACATAAAGCAGCCCACGTCCACACACCTTTACACGGACAACCTGCGTTTTACCCTGCGTGTGTGATGAGTTACACCTGCAGGTCATATCATCATCTATATTCCATTACAATCAATAATTGTTAGTATGTTAATGTTGTAAACCTGCTTTCACGACATGCTTTTTAAAAGCTTTGCTAGTCATTTAATAATCAGGGAATAAAACGTTAGTTACATCATACAAAGTATACAAATCTTAGGGTTAAGCGATGCTTACGATTTAAGTTACATTCACCAGCAGTTAAAAGCAGTCCACACGTATTCAATTTGTTAATCCATCTTTTGTTTAATACACTCCTTATAAAATAGTTTTGAAGTGTGTGTGCCTGTGAAAGGCCGAAACATAAAAGGTTTATTGTGTGCGTGCAGAATGATAGCGACACAAAATGGTGTGTGTGTGTCCACCCGTCAGGGTGAACCACTGGGTGCATGGGTGTGCAGTGTTTGCCTGGTAAAACTGAACGCTGTCCCTGCTGAAAGATTCCAGAAGCTTCTTCGCAGAGCTCCTGGGTCATGCGTTTGTCATCATGACCTCTGACCCCTCAGGCCAGCATGGCAGCAGGAATGCAGAGGATATTTACACTGCTGAAACTGATGGAGTCCAGGTGCCTGTTTCCATTTCTCCTACCCCCTTTCTTGCCTGTTTCTCTATATCACTCTAGATTTCTCCATATCTCTTCTGTATCTCTCTAAAATCCCAATATTTCTATTATTCTTGCTAAATTATCTATATTTTTCCATCTCTCTTTTTCTATATTCTGCTTGTGTTTATTTTATGTCACAGATGCTTATTAATTTTCATGCGGTTATTGCTACCTTGTAAACAACAAAGCATAAATCTGTGAAATTGTGCATGCAAATTATGTGTTCCGACTGCAGGGTTTATTAAAATTGACAAAATATAGTCCAGGGTCACTTGTAATAATAAACTTTACCTAACTCATTGTTTGCCCAGACAAAACTGCTCACCTTGATTGTTTGTATCCATCCTTTCCTTACAGAAAGAAAATATATTTTGTTATATATGAAGGGTTAATATATTGAAGAAATTTCAATATATTGATAATTACATAGAATAATGCATTCTGATATGATACAATAAATATGATATGATAAAATATGATAAAATTACAATATACTGAATAATACATAAGGAATCGCTGCTTTCCATATGTTGAGGAATATATGTTTACATATGTAGTGCACATTTACATGTGAATATGTATTAACAATATATAAACCCAATTCAAGGAAAATATATATATTTTTATATAGTGAATACAATATAGTTAATACCTAGTAAATGTATGTGAAAGTAAATTTTTGCACTATAAGCTACTGTATAAACACATACATACATACTTACATAAAACTATTTTTGATTTACATGCAAACTAATTTTATTGAGCGAACATGAAAAGAGAAGTAAGGCTGTGTGTCCACAACGTTTTCAAACCAAACTTGACCAGAGGTAACATGCTAGGTTTTGCCTTATGGTTTGTGCAACATTGTGATTTAGCATTTAAACAGCTTTTACAACAAATGTCCTTGAAACCGCTAGTTCGATCCAGGCAAAACCACTGTAGGAATGAAGCATATACTGCATCAACAAATTTGATGACATGTTGTTTAAATGTAGCCTTAAGCCTATTCGTAAAACTGACAAATGAAAATAAGAAAAGAAAGACAGTGAAAGGTATTGTCTGTGTGCTTTTGGCAGCATATGTGTCCCACCTACACTGCGATGGTTCATCTATCGCTCTATCATTCATCTGCTGATGGCTTTCTAAAGGGCTCTCTAACTTCTGGAAAGTTTTCCACCCCCTCCCCTTTTAAAAGGCCATTAAACTGTGTTGTAATGCAAACGGTAATTCTAAAGAGACCAAACAGGTGTCCGATGTGCAGCAGTGTGTCTAATGTAGCTATTACATGGACAACAGCAGATTATCATAAAAGCATCTCTCCTTAATGTGGATTGAACTGATCAATAGCAGACTGGTGATGAGACACACACACACACACACACACACACACACACACACACACATTGCAGACTGGAACTGATATGTGCTACACTTTATTAATCCTCTCTGGCGACCTGACCTGATTGTACACCAAATAGAGTGTTGCTGTCACGTTACCTTTATCGTTACGTGATCTAAAATAAAGCAAATTTCAGAATCGTTCAGGGTTCAGTAAGAGTTTAGGTTTGGATAAAGGTTCGTGGTGGAGTCTGGGTTCGGGATTCTGTCTCTATGCACATCTGTCAGTGCTTCGCCTGGAGCCCATTTCTGTTACTTGGTGAGCAGAGAGATGATATAGGTCAGAGGTCACCCTGCTCCTCCACAACTATATCTGACGTAACATCTCTCTGAAAGTTGGGTGAGAATATGAAGAGTTTTTGTGGCTGACATGGCCTGCAGCTTGTTCAAAGACAATATTTTTAGAGCCACTATGAGATAGAAGCTGCTCTCAGCAGTTTTTGAAGTACTCTCTGCAGGCTCAAAGCTTTCACTTGTACCGTTTCAGATTAAAACGATCCTCATTAAAGCACTATTCATCCAGAAAAAGTACTATGTGCGTTGTTGAGTTAGGTGATGCACACATGTGTCCTTTAAGTACTGGAATTTCAAATCCAAAATGCTTCGACTGTACCATAAAATTAATGACAAATAACCAGAATGTATAACTTACATGGTTTATATTTTACAAAACTTGGATTTGGATATAGTGGCTCAAATTGACATTTGACACCACAGCAAAAGTTTTTATTAAAAAAAAATGTTATGATAGTATTATTCTGTTGTACTGTCTAACCGTTACTGAATCAGATCATGCAAATGCATCATAATGTATTTTGCAGAAGCTGAATGTAGTTCAGAAACAAACAGACAGATAAACAGTTATTTTGTTTTTCCTTTTCGGATAAATAAGATACATGTTTCTGCCTGAAATCTTACAACCTTAACAGTAACACCTAATGTGGTTTAAGCTTTTAATATTATTGCACTTTCAATTGGCTGAAATATTTGCCACTGATATGTAAAAATTACAAAATGAAAATTTGGGTTTCACTACTCACTAATGTGGTGCCTGTTAGCAACAACAACAACAAAAAATCCACCAGTGTTAACCAGTGCTCAGTGACAGACTGACTGGAGACCACAGCCTGAGGCTGAAAAACCAGCGAAACCAATTCTGCCTTTTAAAAATCTTCAAGTCTTACAAACAGCAGCACAGCAAACCAGCCAATTTCCGCATGTTGATTTGATAAGCATCCTCTGGGTCTCCCTGGACGAGCAAGAACTTCCCATGTGTGACTTCATAAAATTAGCCTCTTACAAATAAAGCTTTGATCTCCTATAAGTAAATCAGATTTAACTGAATATTTCAAGCATTATTAGTTACACAGTAACAGTTCTTGTCGTTTCTAGTCACATAGTGGCGATGTTCATATTTCAGAGTGTTAAACCTGTTAAAACACGCTCTGTAATGGATTAAACTCAGCATGTTTTTACCTGCTATGTAATTGGTGTATTACTGTAAAAAGTGCTGCACAGTTAATCACCTCATTTGCACTGTAGATTTCATTTTATTTCCATACATTTTTTTTAAGTGTTTACCGATAAGAGGTGGATACGTAGCTTATCTGGTCATTTTAAAAGGGTTGTGGGTTTGATCCCAGAAATCACACACACTGAAAAAATGTATAACTTAAATGCACTGTAAGTGGCTTCAGATAAAAGCGTCTGCCAAATGTGTAAAAATAAAGAATAATTTCAAATATTTAACTTTGTTGATGCTTATGCATTTTTTTTTAGAAAGAATAAAACAAAAGTTTTTTTCATTTTTTAAACTTTATTTAAAGATATAAAAAACATACTACGAGCAAAAGGCATTGCTGGACTTGATCAGAGGTTGTTACACACACACACACACACACACACACACACACACACACACACACACACACACACACACACACATTATCCCGCACTAGAGTGTGTCTTGTGCTGGGCTGCATTGATTTAGTGCATTACTCAACTGCTGGGGAGAGAGAGGTGAGGTAGAGAGACTGTCTCTCCTGACTGCATTAGGAGCTTCTAGCCTTTGTGATTCCTTTTGATCAAATCTCTGTGTGAGACACGTGTCATGCCCTCTTCCAGCCAGCTGTGAGGGGACTGGCCCGCCACCCAATGGGGGAGGGATGTGAGTGTGTGTGAGAGCTCCTAAGGTGAGAGGTGGGAGGGAGGGAGAAAGGGAGGGTCTCATTCCTCTCTCCAGCGCCCGGCACACACTCATCCCGGACACTCACTTACACACAGGCCTGTGGACACACAACAGTGTGTCTGTCGATTGCAGGAGAAAGTGTGTGTGTGTTGTGTGTGTCTGTGACTCCACTGTGAGTGATGGATCTCTCGCAGTAGAACTTGTACAGACAAGAGATTCTGCTGGAATGGCTAACTGCTCAGGAACTTCAGTCTGATCAAAATGTCTGAGGTAAGAACTTTAGTTTCTTTCTTTCACAGAAATGATGTTAAAACTAAAAATGTTGATTATTTGCTATTAAGAGACACTTTTAAAGTTAAAGAGGGTAATTTACTAAATATATATATATATATATATATATATATATATATATGTATTGATAAAGAGCATTTTTCAAAAGTGGTGTCATGAATTTGTGGTAATGTATCTATTAGCTCACTGCATCTTTCGAGTGAAACTTTATTGTGATGTTAAAATGTATCGTCTGGCCGCCCAATGGAATGTAATTTAAGACAGGAGTATTGGTCTGTTACAGCCATAATGCAACAATTAGCCATGCTGAGTAAACGAGAGACCGAGCGAGCGAGCGAGAGAGAGAGAGACAGGGAGAGAGAGGGAGAGAGTGTGAGCAACGAAAACAGAATAAAACATAAAGCAGGATATTAAGAAAAGACTATTAAGTGGAAGATGTTTGTTAATGGGATCTTTGGCAGAAATGGACAACAAATTCCGCTAAAGCAATTTCACTTCCTGGCAGTCAAAGTATTCCATAGCTCCCTGTCCCAACGGTGAGGAGTTTGTGTCTCGCAGTGGGACTAAAAGACCCTGTTTCTGGGCGGGCAAACAGAGTTAATGACCCTGGGCCGTGATTCCTTTGTATGTGTGTGTGTTGGGAGGGTGCGTACATGTGCGTGTTTATTTGTGTGGTTTGTTAGGCTCACGACAATCTGTCACCGCTGTTTGGTGCTAAAGTCCTGAACTATGACATCCCATGAAGTCTTCGTATCGTATTGATATCAGTCCTCACTGCTGCACTTATTGAAACTTCTGACTGCATTTTTCTCTTCATTTACTCACATATCTAAACTTTAAACTTTCATCCCAAACCTTGTAGTTTTTCCAGCATTTCAGATTTGATTGCAAATGTTATTTATTGAAAATACAAAAACCTTAAATATCTAAATGAGTACCAGTACAATTCAAAACTTGTTCATGATATTAACATGTAAATTTTAAGAAATGTAATTACTTACAAAATCAAGCATATATTTATATAAAGTTACACCTACACCCACAGAATTGGATTTAATGCTGTGCATGAAATTTGGCCATCCTTGTAGTTCTGGAATTTATATTTGTGTGAAGACTTGCATTTAAAGATCTCAAATTCGACATTACACATTGCACTGTGCGTTCAGAATGAAATCTGTATAGCTGTTGATGTTTTGAGTGTTTTATTACATTTTCTGTTATTCTTTTTAAATTTTTAATGGGTTCTCTGATGATTCCTTACTCTTTTTATTTGTGTATATAAACAACTCTAGTTTTTATATTGAGGCTGAATTACATAAAATGCTTTTCTTTTCAAATCAAAAAATTTAAGCAATAGCAACAACAGTGTTGTATGCTTTGAAGAGAAATAAAGATAATACATTTAATTTCTTGTTTTAACATTATTCAATTTGAGCTGAATTTTATGTTGTTGTTTTCTAACCTCATAATCTTCAAGATTTCTATTTGTATTAATAATAGTGATAATTAAAATGAAATAAAAGCAGCCATGAATAAATCCCGGTAAGCTCATAGTATAACTCAAATCCACTGCAACATCAAAATGCTGTTTTCTAATTACATTTTTTATATTAAAAAATGTGTAAAAACATTAAACAGTTATTAATAGTTTGTATAGTCTGTATGAACAAATCCTGAATTTCTCCAGTAGGAACCGAGAATGTTCTACACATCTAGGATTTTTTGACTATTTGTGCAATTAATTTAAAATCGTCAGTGACTTAACCAAGAAGATCCAAAAATATGTTTTACTGAATTAAAATAAAATAATGATTTTTAGTTTATTTGTTTGTGTGTTCTAGCAGTAGTTAGCTGCCCAGAAAATGTCTTAGGGGCGGTTTCCCGGACAGGGATTAGACTAGTCCTAGACTAAAAAAAATTAAGAGCTGTCCAAACTGAAAATAGCTTGCACTGAAATATCTTAAAATACATCAGTACCCTTTGTTTTGCCTCAAAATGCACAATGTCATATCTTTAGTAAGGCACGTTTGTTAAAATAAGTTATATTTCCAAATAAAACTAAGGCCTAGTCCTGATAATCTCTGTCTGAGAAACTGCTCCTTAATGTTACTTTTTAATAATTGTGTGTTTTGGACAGGCTATTTGCTGCACGGTTGTGAACTGCAATTGTGACAGTTTTAAACCAGGTAAACTGCGACGCAGACTGTGTGAGCATTGTAAACATGGCTGGGTCGCCCATGGTGAGTTCAGTTTTATCTTTAATACATCACATTTTACACATTTTGTTTACTTTCCATAAGAATTTTTACATTTTACCTTGTTCTATTTTCGTGGGTTTCTTTTTTGGGTTTTACACTTGGCCTTCTGCCACCCCAAAATAGTTTAATTTTTAAACCCAAACTGTAAAAGTAAAAGTAATGTGATCAATAAGTCATATCAACATTTGTTTTTATGTATTTAACATATAAAATTAATTCAAGCAATTCAACTTGTTTTTGTAAGTCAGAAAAATTAATCACTAGTCAAAATGTAAAATAGTAAGTTTAAATGATTTGCCAATTGGATTAAAATTAAAAACTTGATGTTTCAGTGTTGTGACTTTAACAAGGATTAAAGTTACTGATGGCCAGTTTTTATATTTATCTTTTTATAGGCATGGTGATAAATGTACAAACTTGTCTCTAATACATCACAAAAAGATTCCTAGAAATTGTAGAGAATTAGAGAACTGTACCGAAACAAATGTACTGAAGTACATATATTGCATTTTTATGGTAGCAATTTTATGAAATCATCATCATTTCAAAAACCCAGAAACAATGGGTTTAAATATCATGACACTTTCACATGTTTAATGTAAACTTCTGTCTATTTTCCAGCCCTGAGCAAGTTGAAGTTTCATCACACATATCAAGGAAGCCAGGTTGAGATTGTTCACTCCAACGTGGTGTTTGATATCTGCAGTTTGATGCTTTATGGGACACAGGCGATCCCAGTGCGTCTGAAGATCCTGCTGGACCGACTCTTCAGCGTCCTTAAGCAGGAGGAGGTCATTCAGATCCTGAACGCGCTGGACTGGACTCTGCAGGACTACATTCGTGGTTATGTGTTGCAGGTGAGCTACTGATCTGAAACATATTTTAATTCGGAGGAGGTAATTAATGACCTCATCCGAAATCTAGCAGTGACCCACCATCCGTCCGCATATAAAGTATTCAGGTTCATAGTAGTTCATGTAGTGAAGAATGTAAAGTTAAAGCGCCAGATGAATGCTGTATGATGAAATATTAATTCTGGTTACAACATGAAGCTGCTGTAGGACTTTCAAAGCCTGCTGGCACTCAAGACTGATTACAGACAGACTGAAAGACTCGCCCAGCTCCTCTCTGATCTCCTCCCTCCTTTTCCTCCCCTCCCACTTCAACAGGGAAACCCGCATCATTTAAATGAAGAGAAACGAGTCACTCTGCTGCAGTAATTAGAGTTCTTAAGTCCACATGCATTAGATGTATGGATGACTTGATATTTAGCAACACTGTCGGTCTGTCACATGCTATGCATTTAAGGGTCAAAATTGGCAAAAAGTGTCAGATTAAAATTCATAATGCAACTAATACTTCATTGTGCGTATGTGTGTAGGATGTGGCCGGAAAGGTACTGGACCGCTGGGCCATAATGACCTTTGAGGAAGAGATTGTCACGCTGCAGCAGTTCCTGCGTTTCGGAGAGACAAAATCCATCGTGGAGCTGATGGCTCTTCAGGATAAGGAGGGACAGGCAGTTGTCGTTCCAACTTCCAGAACCAATTCTGACATCCGTAGCTTTATCGAAAGCAGCACCCAGCGCCCTGCACGGCTCCCTGGTAAACCTGATGCACCCAGCTGTAGTAATGGACACCATTTTGAGACGCTAGTGAATAGCATGACCCTCATGTTGCCGCTGCTGAACTCCGCTGTACCGGCACCGTTCTTGAGCTCCAGCGCGGATTCCAGCTGCCAGGAGGTGCAAACCAAACACGAGACTGCAGATATAAGCCTTGATGCCGCTGCTGCTCCATTTGACACTGGACCTGTGAGGGCAGATGTGACTATGGACACAGACTCTACAAAGATGGAATCAGAAGAGTTTAATGTAAGTGGAAACTCTTCGCCCTCCACCACCTGCACGCCCTCCATCATTTCTGACATCACACAGATGTCTCCCGAGAATAAGATAAGGTGTGCGGAGAAGAGCGGAACCATGAAGAAGGGCCGTGTGTTCTGCAGCGCCTGTGAGAAAACTTTCTATGATAAAGGCACGCTGAAGATACACTATAATGCCGTTCACCTAAAGATCAAACACAAATGTACCATTGAAGGATGCAACATGGTGTTCAGCTCTCTACGCAGTCGGAACAGGCACAGCGCTAATCCGAATCCAAGGCTTCACATGCCAATGAACCGCAACAATCGAGACAAGGACCTACGAGGCGGCCTGAGCCCGAGACAGGAGGACGAGGATGAGAAAAGGGAATTCGATTCGGGCCCAGAGAGCAGAGCGGTTTCTAGTTTCATAATTCGCAACTCAGAGCCGAAACTGCACAGCTCTTTCTCTGGCATCAGCCAGAGCGGAATACTTTTTCCCAATCTCAAGACTGTACAGCCTGTGCTTCCGTTCTACCGTAGCCTGGTGACCCCGGCAGAACTGGCTCACACGCCGGGCAGCCTACCCTCACTCCCACTTCTGTCCTCCTCTGTGGCCATCGATGCCAATCAAATGGAGACAAGCTCAGAGGCAGTGCCTAAGAAAAAGTCTAGAAAGTCCAGCATGCCGATAAAGATCGAGAAGGATGAGCTAGCAGCAGAGGGCGTATCAGAGGACGAAAGTCCGGTGCTCAGCCCCTGTACAGAAAATTATCAGGTTAGCAGCATGGACCATGAAAAACTGAGAGAACCTGTGCTCTGTGAAATGCTTAACCAATCCACACCCCTTATGTCTATCCCCAATGCACAGAGAACTGAAATGGACAGGTTTGCTCAGGAGGACAGTTATATCACATTGCCATCTTCTTCTCTCTTAAAGGATCAGATGAAAGAGAGGAAGAGGGAGTCTCCAATATGCGAAGAACCGCCATGTAGTTCACAGCCAACCAATTTAACTGTAAGCCACAGTGAGCACAGTGTAGACAGTTGCAGCGACCCCGAGACCTTTTGCTCAGATGATAGAGAAGGGCAGTCGCACCCATGTGAGATCTGTAGTAAAACATTCAAAAACCCTTACAGTGTGAAAATGCATTATCGAAACGTGCACTTGAAAGAGATGCACATGTGCAATGTGGAAGGCTGCAACGCTACTTTTCCTTCTCGACGCAGCAGAGATCGGTAAGCCAGTTATGCAGAATTTAATTTTATAACAAAATTTTAAATGGCTTATGTTGCTTTACTAGTTAATAAAAAATTTGAACAAAATATACGTTGAAGCCCCAAAATATAGGATTTTTGCATTAAAATATCCAAAAGCAACTTGAGCTACAAAAGCTATTGTTTTATATTTTGTAAACGTGTATTTTCATTATTAGATTAGATTAGATTAGATTAGATTAGATTAACTTTATTAATCCCCAAAGGGAAATTCACATGCCACAGCAAGCTCAACACACACAATAATAAATAGTATAAAAATACAAAAAAATAAAATTTCAAAACAATTACAACAGTTTGTACACAATGACCTGAGCAACTACACAATACCACACATTGGTTTAGTTTCAAGCATAAGGTACACATTCCACATCAATTACACCATCAATTTACTAACAATTATCTTGTGTAGCACTGGTTGTAAAATCTAATGGCTGTTGGTAAAAAAGACCTTCTGTAACGTTCCTTATAACACCTTGGTTGAATTAATCTTGTACTAAAAGAACTCTCGCAAGCATGCACTAATTCGTGAAAAGGATGGCATTCATGATTCATCATGTTAATCAGTTTGCCAGTCATTCAAAATGTTATCAACGTTTGAATACAGACACAGTTTTAACCAGCGCTCTGCAACTGTTCATAGAATCAATTACTTAACTTTCAGGTTATCCTCAGTGTCCGCTTATGCTGCTGTAAACCACAGGTGTGCTTGACTACATATGACAGTGCGCAGACCTATCGGACTTTCTTTATGATGTTATAATCCGATCCCTGCCACTGTTACGGTTTCTATCAAGACACACTGTATTCTTACAATATAATGTAATTTTTGTACAAATTTATTTCATTACATTATGAACATTATTTGCGTGTCCTGTCGGATCAATTACTATCAACAGTGAAGACTTCATCTCTCATTCTTCTATAGTCTTCACAGAATCATCAAGCTACCCGATTATTACAATATTACAATTTGTGCGTTTAAACTAATATTTCAACATGCACAGAGTAAATTTTTAATGAATATATCTAAAACTACATTAAATTATGAGTCTGTGAATTAAGATGTTTTTCAGTTTTTTAAATTTCTAAAAAAATCCTTTTTTGAGATACACGATAATGCCACTCGCACATTATTATATGCCAAGCAATGTATGAAGTGATGCACATGAACCTTACATTAATGGCTTTAATACATTAAAGCACATGGCAATATATAATGTCAGCTTTCTCTTCAAACATTTTTGCTTTTAATTCTCTAGACACAGTGCAAACCTGAATCTACACTACAGGCTGTTGACCAAAGATCATTCAGGAGCATCTCTCTGCAGTGAACGTCTGGATTTCCCCGACAAAGAGTCTCTGAGTCAGATGTCTGTCATTCTAAAAGGGAGTAACCGTACAGGCCTGGTGTTTCCCATGAGTAAATCACTGGAGAGAGCAAGAGATCCAGCAGAGGGCGCTATGGAGGATGAAGCTGTACTAGACTTAAGCACGAGAGGAAGCGCTCACTCCTCCTGGGACTCGGACATGGGCAGCGAGGAGGGACTCATTCTGGAGGACAGCGATGAGAGCTGTGATGGCCTGAGTGCCGGAACGGGCGAATCTCTGCCCTGCCTCAGTCATCCGTCTCATGGCTCATCACCCATAACGTGTCATCTCTGTAAGAAAGTTTACAGTAACAAAGGCACATTCAGAGCTCATTACAAGACTGTTCACCTTCGACTTCTTCACAAGTGTAAAGTTCCAGGCTGTGACACGACATTCTCCTCTGTTAGAAGCCGCAATCGTCATAGTCAAAATCCAAATCTACATCGTAACCTCGGAACAAATAGCTCCTTCATTCAGGAGTAGGACAAACACATTTATGCACATAAAGCCATATACTCCTGAAAATACATACGGTCACTTGAATTAAAGTTCAACAGTTTTGGACAAAACAAAACATAAATATTTATATTAAAAGCCTTCTAAAATTTTTCAATATGGTTTTCCTCTTAAAAACTACTTAAGATTCTTTCCTTGTATTTATTCATTGTTAATGAGCAAGTAATATGTCAGATTGCCGTACAGTGCTGTAAATGTCTGGGTTATGATATGACAAACAATTAGTCTGTGAAGAGAAGCACACACAATAGCACAGACAGAGATGTTTAAAAAGTCACTTTAAAAGAAAAAAAGAAAAGAAAAAACATTTACTCCTATTAGAAGTCCCTCATTCATTATTGTTGTCCTTCTCTGCAGTTATTCATTGAGCAGACACATATGGAGAGAGAGAGACAAAGAGACAGGGAGAAAGCGCATTATAAAGCTACAAAGTGTTGGTGAATGATAGTAAATTGACTCGTCATGTCTTGCAGTAAATTTTCTTGTAGTAGAATTGTGCTGGCTGTACAGTTATTACAAATGAATCTTTGAAGCCCTCCGACTTTGTTGCTGTTGATTTTTAAAGAGACTGTTGTGTTCCTTTTCGGTTAGTTACTGCATTTATTATAATACAGTTATTCTTGTAGAGACCAAAGATTCATGATTCACAGTGGTTGTAAAGAAAGCATTATAAACATCAAAATAAGACTGCACTTGAATGTGTTACCAAAGGTTACTATAAAGACTCAACATCCCAAAGTTTATAACCCATACTCACTAGTTTAATATGTACATGCTATGCTTCATGAAGTGTACTATGTCTTTTAGTCAAGCAATTGTACCTGAAAATGGTTTGCCCTGATCTAAACACATTTTACACATTACAAGGATAAAGCAGTATATCTGACACAAGCACAAACAAACCTGTTGACAAAAACCAACCCTTACCTTAAAGAGCACATATTTCATTACTAAAAGCAACATAATTTTTTGTATGTAGTATAATACAATGTGTTTGCATGGTTTATGATTCAAAAAACACATTATTTTCCAAATACCATACATTTTTGAAACTTCAGATTTCAATCTCTTTCTGAAACCCACGGATTTGAAAAGCTTTGCTTTGTGTCCATGATTGGCTAGCTAATCTGTACGCTCTGATTGGCCTGAATACCTCTGACGTCAGCCGGAAATGTGACGCTCCTTACCATGTTGGAGACGATAATCCGCGTCATTGTTTACTTAGGGGTTTTTACCTTTTCCATATCATTAACAGACTAATACACACGTACACACCAAAGGAAATGTAAAAAGGTGAATCGGACAATAGGGGCTTTTTAAGACAAAAATAAAAAAGAAGTATATGCGGTAACATAAGCAAATACCATATGAGATCTATTTAAAATGATTGTTTGATAAGCACTGTAAACAATGTCAAAATATGAATCAAATTGTCTTTGTTAATAAACAATTATTTAAATATATGTCACAAGGAAGTTTTCACCATTTTACTTTTATCCAAACAACAGTTGGTGAGTAATGGTTAGATTCCCAAGCCTGTAACCCAGGGCTATTCAAATCTTACCCTGGAGGGCCGAGCACTACAGAGTTTAGGCTACGTTTACACACGGGCGGCTATTTTCATAAACGGACATTTCAACCTCTTCGGTTTCAAAAATAATATTATGCACACATGTCAGTTTTCAGAAAAGTGTTAATTTATACCTACCCGTGCATATTTGCCATCAAGAGAAGCTCAAGCCCACGTAAGCCAATCACCGGCAGCGCTGGTGGTGACGCGGACTGGTTTTTCGTGTTAGAGGGAAGAGTTGTTGCAGTAGGTGTTCGATGACGTCAAAGTACTGCGAGAGCTATTCGAAATTAGACATCTACATGTGATTTCTCAGCTCGCTCTTGTGGTACATTGACATCATCCATCTGTCGGTTCTTGCAGCGCCGCTTGAAGTCGAACACGCGTTAAATTGATGACCTCCGAGCACTCGTCTCTGCTCCATTATCCATCGACATAATGGAGCAGCTGTATTTGCAAATACAAACACACGAAACAAGTTTGCACGAACATAAATGTGATCATGGAAGCGTTCAGAGTAGCAGTCACATGTAAACAAAGGTCGCACTTTTGACGTAGGTGCAAGCTCTGGCGCATACTCTGTGATGTTGCCTGCTTAAACATCCATTTGTCTCAGTTTACATGCAACCCTGTAACCGAAGATTTTCAAGATCTCCACTCTGGCCGGAGTTTTTAGAAACAATCGGTTTCAGAGGCGAGTTCTCCATTTGCGTGTAAAGGGGCACAAACGAAGGTAAATCTCTCAGTTTTTAAAAACAACCATGTACGTGTAAACAGTGCCTTAGTTCAACCCTAATCAAATTTACCCACCTGTGATTTTCTAGTGATCATGAAGACCTTGGTGTGTTTGATTAGGGTTGGAGCTAAGCTCTGCCCTGCGTTCCAGTTTGTTTTTTATGACCTTCCCTTGCTAACTTCCCTCAGTCTCGTTCACTCGGATGTACGTCATTGCTTACATTGTACGAGTGCACACTACTGCTGAACAGTGTTGGGAACGTTACTTTAAAAAAGTAATTAGTTATAGTTACTAATTACTTCTCACAAATAGTAACTGAGTTAGTAACTGCATTACATTATTATAAAAGTAATTAATTACCAGGAAAAGTAATTACTGCGTTACTTAAAAAAAATTAATATTTCAAATAACTTGAATTCCCCTTACAAAATTAAATATGTTAAATGACTAAAATGGATACTAAAGATAAATCACTAATTTTGTGGCAGCATGTGACGATGTGAGGTGCTTTATTAGATCAGAATTACTTGCCACAGACGTGGAGAGACTTTTTCTTCATGGGCATAAGTTGCACATTACAAAAACATTCTTGCCTTTCACCTCAACAATGGAAAAGTAGTGCTTTATACTTCGTGTTTGCGACCGCTACCTTTGAGCTTGTTGTACTTGCCATCGCCCTGTCGCCGGTGTTTTTGGAGTGATTGATGCGCGATCACCGTGCTGCATGTCAGTGCTTTGAGATGGGGCACAGTCAGCAGCAGCACCGCTGCTCGTTGAGAAGAGAAAACGACGCGTATTTTCATGTCAGTCTACAAAAGTCTCCAACCACGCCAGAAAAGATAGCTAGATTTGTCCTATAAAGTCGCTAAAGTGATAGAAAGTTGCTAAATCTAGCGACAAAGTGACCAAGTTGCTCAGACTTTTTAACACTGCTGCTCGCTCCTCGGACTTGGACTGCGCGTGTGGGCGGGCCTTTTTGTGAACTCTGCCTCTGGTTGGCTACCGATGGAAATTAAGCCAATCATCATCCGTTATGTTTCTCACAACACACACAAGAGAAAAACAGTGTTTGGCTGAGAGAGTGAGCATACTCGGCTGAAAATCACTACAGTAAGATAAATTTTAGTAATGCGCAGCATTTTAATGTCAGTAACGATAACGGCGTTATAACGGGGGAAACAGTAATTTATTTGATTACTCGTTACTGAAAAAAATAACGCAGTTACTAACGCCAATTACTTATAACGCCGTTATTCCCATCACTGCTGCTGAAACACTACTCCTAAGCCCTTGATCACATGGAAAGTGGAGACCGGCCCCTCCATGTGCAAAGCGCGAGTTGCTGAAGTGACGTCACAATCGTGATGCATTGTGGGTTATGGACCCTTACCCTCGGTCAAAATCGAGGGAGCGAGGGTCTGTCCATACAAACTTCCCTCATCCACTTGACAAAGTGGAACGCACTTCAAAATGTTTAGGGAAGTTAGCGAGTGTGTGTCTAAAACTGGAGTGGAACGTACCCCTGCAGTGCTCTGGCCCTCCAGGGTAAGATTTGAAAACCCTAAGGTTGCTGGTTTAAACGTCATGGCCGGCAGATTGCGACTCAGGTGCCATTGAGCAAGGCACGTTTCCTCCAATTGCTTTCTTGGTTAATTGTGGGCAGTATGACCAATAATCCATTTCACAAAATGAATAATTTAATTTCAGGTAATAATAGTTTATTTTACAGTATCTTTTTTAGCTTTATGTTTAGATTATACAAATTTGAAGAAGTTTGCCATTCCAGTAACATTCAATAATTAGCTGTTAACTAAATGCTGACCACTGTATACCACCTGTATAGCTCAGTGGTAGATCATTGTGTTTGCAGGGCAAAAGGTTGTGGGTTCAAACCCAGGGATCACAAGGTAATAATAAAAAAATGTAAAGCTTGTAATGCACTACAAGTTGCTTTGGATAAAAGTGTCTACCGAATGCATAAGTCACTTAACACAGCACTGATGACTAGACTAAAACAAGGCAAAACTTAAAACCCTAGCCCAGGGGTAGGCAAGTTCGGTCCTAGAGAGCCGCAGTCCTGCATTTTTTAGCCTAAGCACTGATAATGTAACCTGATGTCTAAATCCTAAAGACATTGATTAGCTTCTTCAGGTGTGTTTGATTAGAGTTGGAACTAAACTCTGCAGGACTGCGGCTCTGTAGGACCGAACTTGCCTACACCCGCCCTAGCCCAACATTAGAATAGTCATCAATAGACAATCGTTAAATGAGTACTTGTTTACATCAAATAGATGGTGAATATGAGTATAGACTAAAATGAGGCTGAAATAGGTCTGTCAGTGAAAATCTAATAGATGGTATAGGTATAGTGATGGGTCGTTCGCGAACGCCGGCTCTAAGAGCTGATTCTTTGTAGCGAACGAGCAGAGCCGAATCTTCACACGCATGCAGGGGAGCCGGCTCTTCTAAGGGAGCCGAGCCAGAAGAGCCGAATCTATGAAAAGAGCCGGACTGCCATCACTAAACTGTAGAGCCGGAGCTTGAGCCGAAAGAGCCGAATCAATTGAAAGAGCCGGACTGCCCATCACTAATAGGTATAGATTATAGATTAAAGTATAGATTAGTCATTAAATAGACCACTATTAAACAACTACATATGTAGGTCTAAAAGACAACAAAATTATGACTACAGGATTCTTTTTACTGCAATATAACATGCTCTCAATACAAAAGGAACATGCGAGCAGAATATATGCACGTGAATACTAAATGACAAACAGCTGTAACTAATAATGAGTGATTAACTAAACACAGGTGTGACTAACTAAAAGAAACAAACACAAAAAGTATGAATAAAAAATGATAAGAATGAACATAATGAAACCAAAACCCTTACAGCTAACAGTTACATCGCTTGATTTTATAAATGTTTTACTAAATGCTAAAATTAACATGAGCTAAAATTAATAAATGCTGTAGAAGTATTGTTTATTTTTAGTTCATGATGGCTAATGCAAATAATTATTAACAAATACAACCTTATTGTAAAGTGTTACCAAATAACTTAAAAAAACAATAAATCTTATACAAATCAAGGGCATTTCATCACACACATACCATTTAATTATTATGGACAAATAACATAGTAAAATAAAAAGGTTAACCCTTCCGTTGGATTTACTTTAACAATAAAACATTACCTTAAAGTTAACTGTTTGTAGTTTGTTTGTTTAATTTCTATAGACACCCATCTATGGAAGGTATTTTTGGTCTTTTTTAAATTAATAAATTAAATGATAAAAAAATTTAATCGCAAAATATGTCCCAAATTTGAAAATTAAATGCTAAAATAAAAATTTAAACGTTAAATACAATTATTTTATTTTCATTTTCAACGTGATGAAACATCATTCTGGCCAAATTGAAAAATAAAATAAAATTCATGATTTGACATTTCATTTTCCATATTATCTTGAGGCAAGACAGCCAATATTAAAATAAAAAGGCAAACTTGAAAAGGAATCTGTAAAACATTTTAAAAAGGCTTTTTATTTATGCCCAAGCAATAATAGGGACAAAATTAAAATGTAAAGTTTAGTTTTAATATTATGTTTTTTTCTTTTTTTCATTTTCGTTTTCATTTTTATTTTCAACTTGTATGCAAATTCAATGTTAATCAGTGGGTGGGGCTTACTTGCTTAAAAAAAGGTGATTAGCTGAAGCAGTGTTGCCAACCCAGCGACTGCGTTGCCAACTTAGCGACATTATTGCTACATCTAGCGAATTTTAGACCCATTTTGCCAAACTTAGCGACTGTTTGAATGAATCTAGCTTCACATCTGTACAGATAGGCTACTTTGTTGATTGTACTGGCCCACGAGTGCCGGGTGGCGCTGTCCCGGTAAAATGTGCGTCTGGTGTCTCTGTGCATGGAGCTGGGCAATGAGCAACATTTAGACTGTAGGAGCTGACGCGTGGATGAGATTCGCGTATATTGTTCACATTTCAAAGGAGGAACAAACATTAACGCGTTCTAAGCGAATCTGCGAGACGTTAGTTTTTGTTGACATTTGAAATGTTTTCAAACAGATGGAGCGTAGTTAACTCCTCCCCCTCCCTTCCATGCTTTCATGAACGTGCCCAACCCCCACCCCCAAATACTTCTTGTCGGTTATTGGCTAGAATACTTTGTTATGGTTTCTGTTTGTAGGTTTGGCCACTGTGTTGTTATTGCCGTTTGTGAAGCCTGGGCTGTCTACAGAGATCGCGTTTTTTTACAGTTTGATCATCAAATGAACATGAAAAAGAAAAAGAAAACAAAAAAAAACAGAACATAAAATTTAAACTAAACATTACATTTTAATTTTGTCCCTATTATTGCTTGGGCATGAATAAAAAGCCTTTTAAAAATGTTTTAACAGATTCCTTTTCAAGTTTGCCTTTTTATTTTAATATTGTCAGTCTTGCCTCAAAGTAATATGGAAAATGAAATGTCAAATCATCAATTTTATTTTATTTTTCAATTTGGCCAGAATGATGCTTCATCAAGGTGAAAATGAAAATGAAATAATTTAATTTAATTTAATGTTTTAATTTTTATTTTTTCATTTAATTTTCAAATTTGGGACATATTTTGCGATTTATTTTTTATTTTATCATTTAATTAATTAATTTAAAAAGTCTATCTGTTTTGCCTGGATGCACACAAGCCTCCAGAGTTTTTAAGATATATCAATATACTTTCCAAATCAATACATATTGAGAATATGGGCCCTATTTTAACGATCTGAAACACAAGTGCGAAGCGCAATGCGCAAGTGACTTTGTGGGCGGATCTTGGGCGCTGTTGCTATTTTCCCGGCGGGAGAAATAACTCTTGCGCCAGGCGCAAATCAATAAGGGGTTGGTCTGAAGTAGGTTCATTATTCATAGGGGTGGTTTGGGCGTAAAGTCAAATAAACCAATCAGAACGCTATCCAACATTCCCTTTAAACGCAAGGGCGCAAGTTCCATGGCGGGTTGCTATTATTATGACGGATTTACCAGGCGCACGCCAGGAGCGTTTCACAGCCGAAGAGACCAACGTTCTTGTAAGAGCAGTCAAAGACTGAAGTTGTTTTGTATGGGGATAGGAGAAACCCGCCCAAATCAGCGTAGATTAAACAGTCGTGAGAGGAAATCGCCACAATTATCTCATCAGCTGGCCCCCCCTACGTTGCGCCAAGCGCTACGATGATGTCAGGAGACGGGGGAATCCCAAGCTTGCCAGCATAAATCGGGCACGCCGTGTAACAGGAGGTGGATCTGCCTCTACACAGATCTGCGTCCACCCTCACCGCTGAAAGGGTTTGGGGGCTTTGAAATCGAACCCAGGAAACGCAAGCAAGGTCAAACCCCAAAGAACACTTACAAATCAAGTTCATATACATTAAGGTTTCTTATGAAAACATTTTAATTATTGTTTACATAAAATAAACGTAATACAGCCAGACGACAAACTTATGAAGATATTTATTTATAATATATATCGTTTTTTGCATGAGAATTTTTTAACGCAGCCACACAATAAATAAAAACTATCACCACAATGTTCACCACTATGATTCCCCTTATCTCATGTGTAAATATTTCTTATTGTAACAATTTATGATTTGCAAAAATAACTGTTGTATCTGTGTAGTTTAGATAAGCAAATTGTGTGCGCGTTGTGCACGCTATAGCCTACATTATGGTCAAGCATGCGCCCTTAAAATAGCATAATGAAACACGCGCAACGCGCCACTGACTTTAGACTAGTTTTTTTTGGTCAGTGGCGCAATTGTTTTTTGAAACTGCAAAATAGCATCAGGGATGGTTTGCGCCGGAACATGCCTCCTTTTTTGCGCTGAACCGCCCAGGGAGCGCAAGTTCATTCCCTAGTTTGCCGACGTGCGTCTGTGGAGGGAAAAACCCGCTGTGCGCCGGTGCAAAATACGAATGATACATGCGTCACTGACAAAGTCAATTGCGCTGGGTGCAAGATAGGGCCCTATATCATTTACATCAATATAGCCTGATTGTTATGGTTGCGGAGGATAAGACATGGAGATAAAAGCAACAGGTGGTTTATTTCACATACCACACAAATCCAGACACAGAATGATGATATGCACATCAGAACAAGCAACTTCAAACACAAACACTTCCTGACAGTCACGGTAATACAAAAGACCCTTTCCTTAACATAGACAAAGACACTGACGATGATGATGAAGAGAGTTCCAGGGAAGATGAAGATTATAATCAATAGAGTAGCAAGAGTCAGGCAGTATCAACAGTACACTGCAAAAATGACGTTCTTATTTAGTATTTTTGTTAGGATTTTGTAAGAATTAAGATGTATTTTCTTGATAAGCAAAATGACTTAAGAAAATAAGTCTAGTTTTTACAGAAAAGTATAAAATTTTAGTCAATTTGTGCTTAAAACAAAAAAATCTGTCAATTCTTTCTTTCTTTATTCTTTACACCATTCCAGCATGTATGGCTATATTCATGGCGAGAACAGATTAATTCATACACAATATTTTTCTTACAAGTTAATCCAGACACAAGTTGAGGGAGGGACAATTTGGCATCTCCAGTTTGCCTGACCTGGATGTTTTTGTCCTCTGGGAGGAAACCGGAGTACCCGGCCGGAGTACCCGGAGTAAAGTCACCCTGACGACTAATATATTCACCCCACTAGGATTTTTCATTATTACATTGTGTTTTGTTTGTGCTGTCAAGGTTTAAATGCTGCATTTCACATCTCACATCATTTTTATACATCTGGATATTTTTTATAATTGCAAATTTCATATTGCCATTTTAAGTCATTGCATTTAAAATCATTTGTACTTTTACAATTATAAAGATATTTATGTGTACGTCAAGGCCAATGTGTGCATTGTGTCAGATGGGAGGCTCACTGTCCGCTCGCCCGCTTCACTCCTACAAATAAAAATTAAACAAATAATGTACAAAGGCCACACTTTAATGACAATGGCGCCCTCTACCTGACACTTAATGCTACTGAACGTAAATTGTATTATCTGTTAACCATATTAATCTTGTAATTTAATTTATAGAAGTTAGTCAAACTATGTATCGTTCACGTTCAGACATGTAACATAAGTTTGACAGAAATTATTGTCTATTGTGGCTGCTATTTGGTTCAATTTTAACAGATTTGTTCAAATTTTGTGCATACATCAAATTATTTAATCTTTTAGATTTCACACCATTCTGTTACTTTGTGCTACTAAATGTTTATGTCACAGGGTGACTTCGGGCGGAACCAAAAATGGAGAGGAGAGGTTCCGCCCGGAGAGAATTTTTAAACGCACCCTTCACTTCCTGGTCTCCCGGGCAACGCAAATGAGGAAGGAACGAGCCACAGGTGCAGCACATTGAGGTAGCAGCTCTGATTGGAGGAAGAAGTAAGGACGGCCACTTAAATGGAGCTGTAGCAGCACACAAGAGGAGGAGTTGTTTTCTGGCATGAGCTCCTTTTTGTTGCCTAGGGCAGACTGAACCACACGCCCCGTCCTTGGAAGAGCCGGAGGGCGCCGTTGATCCAAAAGAGCGCTTATAGCGAGAGGAAAGAGTGCGGCAGCCAGGAAAGGCGAAAAGGACGGGGCTGTGAGTTAAAGGAGCACTGCACTGGAGGTTTCTTTTTGAAACGTTGATCCGTTGAGTTCCCTTTGGGTGCGTGTAAGCACTGTGTTGTGCCCGCTGGTACGTTATGTTTGTGGCTGTTAAACTCTCTCTCTCTCTCACAGGCTGAACAGTAAATGTTGAGGACATTACAAACCTTAAAGGTGACAAGAAGAACGAACGCATGATAGATTGAGACGAAGTGAAAGGGGATATTTAAATCAACAAACGCTGTGAGTACCAGAGCAAACGCAAGTGATTGTTATACTGACCTGGTGTATACTAGAACTGTCTTCAGGAGAAAGAGAGCGGCCCTACCCCTATTAGAGCGTGGTGGGTGAGCCAAGTGGAGGTTTTCTTTTACTGAAGCAGACACAACGACGACATTATCAGCTGGGCCACATTATCCAACGCCGCTCTGACTGAAGTGAAGTAAAGAAAGACGGGAGTCCTTTTTGTGCACTGAGCGTGGTGGGTGAGTCTTTTGTGTTGTGAAAACCTTTAAGTTTGACGTGGTGCTGTATATTGCTGTGGGTTGCTGTGGATTGCTGTGTGTCTTGTCTGATACACCCCCGCTTTCACATACTTCGCCAAAGGAAGACCAAGAGGCTGTTGGCCCTAGCCGAATTTAATCTTGCATATGTTGTGAGCGTGTTTCAGAGTTTATGAGATTTGCACGGCGCCCCGAGACGATCCTGTCCCGCCTAGACATTAAGTGGGTGGTGTGAGCACCAATGAAGAGCTGGCGGTGCAGCAGCATCGTGAGTACGATTTGTGACAACTAACATTGTATACTGTGCGAGTTTATTGCAGAGAGTGAGGTGAAGGGATTTCCATCGTCCCGTGGCCTCTACAAAGGGGCGCCCCTGTCCAGAGTTCGAACGCCGACGGCAGCGAGGAGAGGGAAGCGCTCGGCCCGGTGAGACGTTGAGTATTCCCACCCCCCTGCCACCGCACAGCCGTCGAGAGGGTTCGCCCCCGACGCCACGTAGGGACGGCTTACTCTATCAGGCGTTTCGCTAGGCGGATACCTGTGGAGGGAAGGCCAGAGAAGTGTCCAAGTCGATACCTGTGGAGAGAAGAAGAGAGCGAGCGATTATTCTGAGGAGTAACAGAACGAGACCTGTACTTACGGTACGCTGAGCCCAGCCAAGAGGTGAGAGCCATTGTGAAGCAAACTAACTGTGCTTTGTGTCCAAGTCGAGACCTGTGGAGAGAAGAGGAGAGAGAGAGAGAGAGAGAGAGAGTGATTATTCTAAGGAGCAACAGAGTGAGACCTGTACTTACGTCGATACCTGTGGAAGAAGAGGAGAGAGAGTGATTACTCTGAGGAGCAACGGAGTGAGACTTGTACTTACGGTACGCTGCGTTCAGCTGAGAGGTGAGCGCCATTCCAAGCCAACTAACTGTGCTTTGTGCCGAAGTTGTTACCTGTAAAGAAGAAAGGAGAAACATTGAGTGACTCGACGAAACATTGTGAAAACGCGAGGAAGAGCCCACACCAGGGAGACCCAGGTACGCAGCTTAAAGATCTACAACACTCATCCAGTTTTGATTCTGCCTCCAGGAGGACAAAGGAGCGCGCCACGGGTAGTCTAGACCAGGTTGGAGCCTGAGTCCTACGTCCCCCCCCCTGGTCTTCAGTGTCCTGGACATTCCGTTGCCCCCTTGTTCCCTGTCCGTGGCCCAACTGGAGGGCAGAGATAGACATTAGTTTTAATTTCCCTTCCCCATTTCCCTACTACCTTTTTAAATATTTAATAAAGATTGTTGTAATACTTACCTGTTTCTCGTGTTGTCTGGTCATTGGGTTGGCTTTGGGGACCTGCTCGAGGTGGAAGTTGAGAAGGGGCGTGGCTTAGCATAGTAGCGCCAGCCCCTTGGCCGTGACATATTGTTTAGATGAGTTTTAATTATATTTTGCTTACCCATTTTTTTACTCATTTTTTTGAATATCTTTTATGCTTTTATTTTTTTTTTAAAAATTTTCCCCCTAAAGTTTTTTTTAAATACAATTAATTAGTTTAATGGGAAAAAGAAAAATATTTAACCTGTGCCAGTGCATTCTCTGTTTAAGGACATGGAGCTTCAATCCCCTAACCTAACCTAGCCAGAGCCTGGTTTTGTTATTTTTCTTCCTTATTAAAAACGTTTTTTTTTAATTGTTTTTGCTTGTGTCAGCTAAGGCTGTTTAAAATGGTGTCAATATATTATAAAGATGTTAAAAACAATGTTTTTTTTTTAAAGGAGTAAAAACTGAAAGTGAAGTATAAGCTCCGCCCAACTATTTCCTTTTCCTGTCACCTCCACTTTCTATGGCCCTGTCCCAAATGGCACACTCCGGACTTGTGGTCCTCCTCAGAGTCCACACTTTGATGACATCACGTAGTCCAGACTTTAGGGATCCTTGATGCGAGTCCACGGGGGTGCACCGGAGTCGTATTTTGGGACAGACTCGAGCATCACACCGGAAATAGGTAGAGAAGTTGCCCGTCAGTGTGAACTCCTCCCTTCCGTCGTCTGATTGGTCTGATTGCCCTTTCGCAAGGACTTCTGGGTTGGCAAAGTGCGCGAAGCCTGCTGCAGTGCGGGCTTCGCTGAAGACCGCATCAAGGGGGAAAGGAGGCGCTGATGAGCACACTTCAAAGCGTAAAAATGACAGATGGGACACCCTACGGACTCGTAGACTAAGCGAGAACGCGCAATTTAAGGCCACGCGACCGAAAGTCCACATGAAGTGCGCCATTTGGGACAGGACCTATAAAGAGCATGGCTTTAGCAGCAAACAGGTTTACCTCTGATGAAGCCAAGTGTTGGCGAAACGTTAGGCCATTTTTTATTGCTTTTAATTTTTGATTGTATTGTTTTTATGTACTTTTAGAAGTTTTTTTTAACAAGATCAAAGTACACAGATTTATATATTTTTATATATTTTTTTTTGGGGGGGGGTTCTTTTAATTGGGGAGACTCAAGGGACTGGTTCATCATGGGTGGAATACAAACTCTTCACCTTCTTCATGGGACACCTTTAGAAAGAAACGGATCTTAAATCTCAATCAACAAGGGCAGTAAGTGAATTCACTTCTGAAACTCTATGTGGAAAGCTTTCCATACGCTTATAAGGGTGTGCACACCGAAGAAAAACAAGTGGAGTTCGAAGTTGTAATCAACGCTATGAAGATTTGCTAACTGGCTTACCATGAATCCAAACTGTCTTAATTTGAAGCCTTTTGGTTGTATGCGAATTTCATTGGTTAATATTTGTGATTGATTTTTGAGAGAATCTTTGAGAACCAACTATTGGATTGTTCCCGCAAGTGTCCTGTGTATTTAAAGAAGGTTGCTACATAGTTTGTCCACTAGATGTCACCAAGACTGAATCGACATTTGAAAGGGTAGGATTACCTTTTTATCTTGAGGAACATTTCAGACCTTTGTCAATTGTTTCCTCAAATTGATTGAAGTTTATATATATATTTTTTTTGTTTATGTTTTTAATCTTTTAATTAATTTTTTTTGTTTTGTTTTGTTTTATGGGTAAGGAGTATTTGTTTATTCACATGTGTATATATTTCTGCCTCTGTAGTGTATGCTTTTAGGAGTAAAGCTCCATATCCCAAGATGTCAATAACTACTAGGAATCGATTTGAGATATTGCCAGAGCCAAACGATATAGGTGAGTTGGTGAGTAGTCCACACAATGGAAGGAAACAATTTATCAAATCAGACCCAATCTTAACCAAAAAGTATTTTAAATTGCTGCAGGCAATACACCACTCTGAGATCTTAGCCCGTACTTCACCTTCTAGGCCCTATCCAACAGGGATGTTGAAACAGGTGATTAAGTTGACCACTTTCATTAAACCCTCTTTTATTTTGAAGGAACATTATGATAGAGTTCTAGCAAGATTATTATCTGAAGTGGGGCAATTTGAGATGGAAGCATTTAATAGAGCAGTGATTTGGGCAAAGATGAGGTATAGAAAGAAATTTACAAACACCTCGGTAGAGACATTGAGGGAGATGCTACTGCCTGAATCTGGGACACAATGGGAGGGTGGGCCAAACAAAGGCGGCATAGACCAGGTTGCTCTCCAGGAGGAACAGTAACTAGATCAGGGAGAAAGACTTATGCAACGGTAGTCAAGAGTAATGAGGAGAAATTGAAACCAGAACCGACATCTAAACTAGAGAGGAACACACCAAATGAACAAACTGTTGAAATTGCCCAAATTCCCAACTTAGACTTGGACAAACAGCTAATTCTAGAGATTCAATCAGCCCCTCGTGAACAGAGAACAAACCGATGTAGTCTTAAATCACGTAATCGTAAACAAAGTAATGTGGCATGTGTAAAAACAGACTTGATAGTTCCTTCTCCTCTTCCTACAGAATCGACTCCCAACACGGTGGCTGGCGACGCCTCTCTCATGTCCTTAAACCCTGCGCAGGGGAGTAATGATGACAGGATAGTGGGTGGCATAATAGAAACAGATCTATTACTGAGTGACGCCCAAACGGAACCTCCCCCTTTACTTACCAGCGCGGGCGATGAGGTACATGTGGTGAGAGCGGAGCTGGCTCACCGTCGGGAACCGTTGAGACATCCTAGGTCGAGCAGAAAGATAATTGAGTGGTCGATAGATATTGTGAAAAACACCCTTATTGTAGGAGATTCAAATTTGGCTCGAATTCCAAACTTCCTTGATGAAAACTTACAGATAGATAGTTTCCCGGGCGCTTCGTTTTACCATATCCGAGGGGTGTTGGAAAAAGTGGATCCTTGTCCCACAGTGCAGACAGTCATTCTGTCGGTGGGCCTTAACAATTGTTTGGGCAAACAGACACCACTGACCACATTGAAACAACTCCAACGAATGCACAAATTTATGTACCTTTGATTAATTTTTCAGACAGATTGGAGGGAGAGGTTAAAACACTTATCCAAAAACTCAACCAGACGATAGTGGAAAAATGCAACTTCTTACCCGAGTTAAGTAAATTACGATTTCGTACCGAACAGCATGACCCGGTCCATTGGCAGGCGGACACGGCCCAAGAAATCTTGACCTTTTGGCTCGACCAGATAAACATGTAGGGGGGGAGAGGGAATTTATAACAACCACCCCCCATGTTTCAAATATCACTAATTTGTCCAATTTTAATTTGAGTGTAATAGAGAAAGAGGTACTTGAGAAGGGACTTACTTTTATTCCAACGCCAGAAAGAGTTGACCGCTCTGAACTCTATAGGGATTTACATTACTATCACCGGCGTTTGAAATGTTTGGATTATTTTGATTTTGAGACAGATTATGTTAGATTACCATTTGTCGCGAACTCTACGTGGGAACCACCTCTCGAGATGGTCTCTGGAGAAATCCGAACCTTAATTAAGCAGGATTATAAAACATTGCAGAAATTTAGGTACAACAAACAGAAAAGGTGTAATTTGAGTCCTCGACACAAAGTTGCTATAGAGTCACTACGTCGAAATTACAGAATAGTAATTAAACCAGCTGACAAAGGCTCACAGGTGGTAATTATGAATCGCACAGATTATATACAAGAGGCAGAAAGACAATTGAGTAACTGGCAACACTATCAGCCCTTAGATGAGCCTATGCAACTGGATACACGTAAACAAATCTGTAATATTTTAATAAAACTTAAGAGGACCAAATGTATCAATCAGAAACAATTTTCTTACCTTATGGGTCCGGATGAACCTAGGATGAGACGATTTTATCTCCTCCCGAAGATCCATAAACCTCCTGAAAAGTGGTCCGTTCCCTTTAGAGTTCCTAGCGGTCGACCTATTGTCAGTGACTGTAGTTCTGAATCTTACCGAGTGGCAGAGTATATTGATCATTTTATCAATCCCCTTTCCCAAAAACACAAGAGCTATTTACGAGACACATATGATTTTATTTCAAAAATAAAGGATATTTTGGTACCTGAACATGCCTTCCTCTTCTCTATTGATGTTAACTCTCTATACACAAACATTGACACAGAAATGGGTTTAGGAGCAGTGGCAAAAACATTTGAGGAACATCCAGATCCGAGCAGACCAGATACAGAGATCTTACAACTGTTGAAAATTAGCTTGCGTAGGAATGATTTTGAGTTTAATGATAAACTCTACCTGCAAATCCATGGAACAGCTATGGGAAAGAAGTTTGCACCTGCTTATGCCAACCTTTATATGAGGGTATGGGAGGAATCTGCGTTTGAAAAGTGTAAACGACTTCCCCTAGTGTATTTTAGATTCCTGGACGATATCTTTGGTATCTGGACAAATTCAGAGGATGAATTCCTGAGTTTCATAGAGGTTTTAAACACACATCATTCTAGTATAACAATCACATACAACATTCAGAAGGAAAAATTAGAGTTTTTGGATACACAAGTCTTCTTTAGAAAACCTTCCAAGAGTTACAAGGGCCTACCCACTAAGGTATTCTTCAAAGAAACTGACAGACATGCTCTGCTACACAAAAATAGTTATCACCCAAAACACACTTTTAAGGGTATTGTTAAGTCACAATTAATAAGATTTCACAGAATATGTACTTACCCGGACGACGTTGAAGAAGCCACGCGGACCCTATTTAGAGCTCTCAGAACCAGGGGATACTCGGCCAGATTCCTGAGGGGAATTAAGAGTGAGGTTAATCAGATTTTTAGTGATAAAACACAAGGTGTTGTTAATCGAGAAAAATTAATACATCCTAAATCGAATACTGAAATCGTTCCCTTAGTTCTTACCTTCTCTAATCAGTTGGGTAAGTTTACAAGAAAGATTAAAACAAACTTTCAAAGAACCCAAAAGACCGTGAGACCGTTGGCTCAACATAAAATCATTTCGGCGTATAGGAAAAATAAGAACTTGAAGGATATTTTGGTTTCTTTGAGCCTAAGAGGGAGAAAGGGAAATGGGAAGGGTACAAATACAGAACATCAAACGTTGAGAAAATTTATAAAAAACCCATACTCAAAGGTAGGAGTTCCAGTACGGCAATGTGTTGATTTTAATAAAACAAATGTGGTTTACATGATTCAGTGTACAGAGTGCAGAAAAATATACATAGGTGAAACTAAAAATACCTTAAAGGAAAGGTATAAACAACATGTCTATCAAATACAAAAAGGGAAAAAGGATACAATTTTATATAATCATTTTAAAGAACATGGTGTAAAAAAATTTAAAATTCAAGGGGTTGAAAGTAATAGGGGGTGGAACAGACAACAAAGACTTACAACTGAAAGAAGATGGATACGATTGTTAGACACCCGTGATCCAAGGGGTCTAAATGAAAAATACTCTTGATGAGATCCACTTTGAGTAAAAAAATGTCTAGGTCTTGTTCTGTGGGTGGGAGTTTTTGTCTTTTAAGGGGTATGAGTATAGGGATAGTAGTATGATTGAAGAGATGTTAACACGTGTGTGGTGATGATTTGCACTTTTATTGTGAAGTACTTTAACACTTATGAGTGAAGTATTGTCTAGCACTTATTATTTATAATTTAAATTTTTTTCTTCCTTTTGGTGTGTTTGTATTTATGGCTTTATTTTATGTTTTTTTTGTCCTTTCTTCCTCTCTTCTTTAGTATAACATCTCATTCTATTGCCCTGACCTGCCCCCTATCCCTAACCCCAACCTCAGAAGACCAATGTGAATCCCAACCCTATAATTTATAACCCTAGTAATTTTACTTTCATTCTATTGCCCTGACCCAACCCCTGCTTCTAACCCCAACCCCAGAAGACCAATGCGAATTCCACCCTATATTTTATAACCCTAGGTATTTTATCTTTATTTTGATTTTTTATTGCCCTGACCCAACCCCTGCTCCTAAATCCAACCCCAGGAGAATAATGTACATTCTTAGTTTTATATGATATTCTTTTAATTTTATTTTAAACTAATTTACTGGTCCTCCTTCTGATTTTAAGTGATGTATTGTTTAGATGAGTTTTAAATATATTTTGCTTACCCATTTTTTTACTCATTTTTTTGAATATCTTTTATGCTTTTATTTTTTAAATTTTTTTTCTCCTAAAGTTTTTTTTTAATACAATTAATTAGTTTAATGGGAAAAAGAAAAATATTTAACCTGTGCCAGTGCATTCTCTATGTTTAAGGACATGGAGCTTCAATCCCCTAACCTAACCCTAACCCTACGAGGATGGCAAGGCCAAAATGGAGGCCTTGCCATCCTCCATTTTGTGTTCCCTGAAGAAGCTGAAAAGCGAAACGTTGGAACATTGGCATCCTTGTCTAGTAGGAGTAGATCTGTTTTGTTTCTTTTTTATGTGACTTTTAAGATTTTAGATGATGTTAATAAAGATTATAGTGTTTTAGATCCATCAAATATGGAGGAATACAAGATTTAAGATTCACACCACCAAAACTCTTCTAAAGAACCTGCTTGAAGCCTTTTTTAGGAAATAGAGTCTACAAACTTGCTCCATTCAACATCTTTGTTGATATATCATCACAATATACTCTCTGGGTAGAAGGGTTTGGATTATATTGAGGGATATCATCACGCCTTACCTGTGTGGAACAACTTGGACTGGGAGTGAACCCTTTTTTTTTAGGAAATAGAGTCTACAAGTTTGCTCCATTCAACACCTCTACTGAATATCATCAAATCTACTCTTTGGGTAGAAAGGTTTGGAGCACAGTGAAGGATATCACCACACTTTACCCGTGGGGAAGGACTTGGACTTGTAGTAGGGTTAGGCCCCTTTTTTGGGGCAATTCACTTTTTTCCTATGTTTATTTGATGGAATTAAAACAATGATTTCATTGAGAAACAGATTTGCTGCTCTAGACATGCCAGAGGAGGAGGTAATGGCAGGGCCTACAATAACAAATACACATAAAGCAACAACCTCTGGGATAGATAAAATTTTAACAAAGTGTCTTTTTAAATGTTTACAAGTAATTCATCATGATAAGATAATTCAAATGGCAATTGAGAAACAGGATTTTCCACAGGGTATGATGAGACAGGTCAACAAACTCACACAGATTATTAAACCTGCATGTTCTAATGGACAACCTACACAGAGGGTCAAAGAAAATACCCTGAACTGGATGAGTGTTAACATGCAAATCCTTAAAGATCACTATCTAATTGTCTTGGAAGATTTGTTGGCTTGTGTCCATGCCTTGGAGGAAAAAGAATGGGATATAGCCTGTAGGTGGGCAAAATCAAGATTTAGACATAAATTAAAGGAGGATACGATACAGAATGCTAAAAAAGTTATTATTGAAATGTTAAATAAGAGAGAACAAACGCAGAGTGTAGATATAAGAAGTGGTGCGCAGAATAATGGTGAACCAACATGTATATCTATTACTAACTTACCAGCTTCTACTATTGTTCCCTTACAGAAAACCAAAGAGCCCCTGCAACAAAAAATTCCAGAAACATTGATTGAAGTGAGTGACAGCCTCTGCAGAACAAATGCAACGCATACGGTACAGGCTCAAATTTGCTCCAGCAGTGTATTGGACAGGGGGGAAGGAGAGACTCTACCGTATCAGGGAGGTAGACCCCTGTACAGTAATGTGTGTGTGCGGGCATCAGACACCATCTCCCCCGCCTCCAAGAGTCCGATAGATCCAGTCAGGGAAACAAGTGAGATCTTAACAGAAGGAGAGTGTGAAATGATGAGTGGGACACGACAAAGGATTGATTCCTGTCCTCAAACCCCACCTGAATCCTCCTTAAATCCCAAGGATTCCACGAGCGATCGGGCTGTGGGGGAGGTGGAGATGGTTGACGATGACTTCGTAAATCCAAAATCGGTTGTAATGCAAGATAAGAATGATCAGAACCCAAAATCCAGTCCAGTTATAACTAGACATCAGAGCACATCTAGAAAAATGACGGATTGGAAAATTTCTGTTACGAAACCGATAGTCTTGATTGGTGATTCAAACCTCTCAAGGATTCCATATTTGGTTAATACGAACGTACAGGTGGATAGTTTTCCAGGTGCAAAGTTCTTACACGTTGCAAATGTTCTGCAGAGGCTAAAACCAAATACTCAGGTTCAAAAAGTTATACTCTCGGTAGGCATTAATAATAGGGAACAAAATCCCCAGAAAACGGCGATTAAACAATTACAGGGACTATGGAGAGCTGCTAAATTGGTCTTCCCGTATGCAACTGTTTACACGCCTTTGATAAACTTTTCAGATCAATTGCCTAGGGACCAACAGGAAAATTTAAGAGTTTTAAACACGTACATTATGGATCACGCTTACTACATTAAGTTACTGAGTTCCTCAAGGTTTAAGGTGGACCCCAAGGACAACATACATTGGACAAGGGACACAGCATTAGAAATGGTGTCATACTGGCTCAAATCTTTAAACTGTTAGAAGGGATGAGGTGCAAAAATGTAGACTATATGCACACCAATATTGTTAACCTGTCCAAGACTTTTACACCCACAGGACCACAGAGGGAGCTGTTGAATAGGGGCCTTACTTTTGTTCCAGTGCCACAGTCGGACGATGATGGAGAAATCATGAGGGATGTCCATTCGTTTCATAGACGATTGAAATTGTTGGATCATTTTGAGTATGTTATGGATAGAGATAGAACACCTTTTACTGCTACTTCCAACTGGGAACCTAAACTGGAAACAGTGAATCCCTGTATTAGAAAACTCATTAGATCCAACAATCGACTTATTGGACATTCATCCATTGTTCGTAGGATACCTGATAATTTATCTAGTTCACAACGTAAAGCAATAACAGAATTAGGTAAAAATAAGGATATAATCATTAAACCGGCAGACAAAGGTTCAAGCATTGTCATTTTAGATAAACAACAATATCTGTTTGAAGCCAATAGGCAATTGAGTAACTCCAGGCACTATGTTCGGTTGTCAGAGTCATTAGTGACAGAGACCCAAAAACTTGTTAATGAAATCTTACAGAATCTTTTGGAAGAAGGTTTTATTAACCGAAAACAAAAGATCTATTTAATGGGACCTGACGTACCTAGATCTAGGAGGTTTATCTTCTCCCCAAAATTCATGCAGATCAAGACTCTTGGACTGTGCCGGTTGAGGTTCCGCGGGGTCGACCGATTGTGTCCGACTGTGGCAGTGAGACTTACAAGATTGCAGAATATATAGATCACTTTCTAAACCCTATATCTCAAAAACATCAGAGTTATTTGAAAGATACATTTGATTTTATTGACAAAATAAGGTTTAAGCAGTTTCCAGCAGATTCCTTTTTGTTTACTATTGATGTTGAAAGTTTATACACCAATATTAATACTCAATTAGGTATACAGGCAGTGAAGCGCTGGTTCCAGCAATATCCTGACCCATGCAGACCAGATAAGGCCATTTTAAAATTACTTGAAATAAACCTGACTCGTAATGATTTTGAATTTAATTCCCAACTTTTTCTTCAGACTCAGGGGACGGCAATGGGTAAGAAATTTGCCCCAGCCTATGCTAACATCTATATGGCTGAGTGGGAAAGGACATTGTTTTTGAAGTGCTCCAATCTGCCTTTCATATACTTTAGGTACTTAGATGATATCTTTGGGATCTGGCACCATGGTGAAACCTCGTTCCATCAATTCATGGACATGGCTAATGCACATCATATTCATATTAAATTAAAAAGCAATGTTCATTATGAGCACATAAACTTTCTGGATACTACGGTCTTTTTTACAGAGACAACTGACGGGCAGAAACAACTCCAAACGAAAGTGTTTTTTAAACCCACAGATGTACATTGTCTCCTACATAAAACAAGTTATCATCCCAAACATACATTTAAAGGCCTTATTAAATCTCAGCTAATTAGGTTTTATAGGATTTGCTCACAGGAACAACATTTTAATGAAGCTACACAAATTCTATTCACTGCCTTGAGACCGAGGGGATATACTAAGAGATTTCTCCAGAGTATCAAGGCAGTTACATTGCAGGAATTGAGGCAGGGAAAGGGTGAACCAGTGGGGCCAGATCCTGGGAATTTCATCCCATTAATCACAACATTCTCTGAAAAAACTAAGGGATTGAATGTCAAGATCAAAGGTAATTTGAAGATGTTAAAAAGAGTGTTGGAGAGTTGGAATCCTTCAAAATCATATCTGCATATAGGAGAAATCCTAATCTCAAAGACATCTTAGTGAAGTCCACCCTTAGGCCTGATCGTAAACAAGCTCCCTCTGTGGCTCCTTATTTTCATCCGGTAAAGTATGTTGGATCAGGGGACAGGGGTTGTCCTGTAAAACAACACATCTCTCTATATACTACGAATGTTGTATATATGATCACCTGTAGGCATTGTAACAGAAGGTATGTAGGCGAGACGAAACACAGTATCATGGTAAGATTAAAGCAACACTTGTATACAATTAACAAACAAACGCTAGATACCCCTCTGGTCGTACATTTTAACACACATGGGACACAACATTTGAACATAACCGGGTTGGAGACGGACCTCCGGTGGACAGACGCACAGAGAAGGAAAAGAGAATATATTTGGATAGAAAGGCTAAATACATGGACACCGGAGGGATTTAATCAGAGATGAGGAAACTGGGTTTAGTAAAATATTTTAACTGTGGGTCCCCTAACCCTAAAGCATTTATGACGGGTATTTTCATTTGTATTTTTTACATGTCTTAGGTCTAGAAAAAGGGTCTAACCCAGGGGTGTCAAACATGCGGCCCGCGTGATGATTTATACAGTATTATTAAATATTAAATACATATTTTAAAAACCCTTTTAGGCGGGTGTCTAGTTCGTTTTTAATATGAGAGACTTGCGGAAAGCAGCAAAACGCAGAACATAGACTAAACACGGTGCCCAAAAATCTTGCCGTTTTATTGTTACCGCTAAAGATCCACTGATTCCGGTGATCCACTTCGTGTTTTCTCGCCCGCTCCGCAGCATCTCTGTGTCCACTCTCTGCCTGGAGAGCGAAGATGACAGTTTCCAAAGTTCGTTGCATTAACAGGTAGATTCATTACATTATATCAGTTGTTAAACCGCAGAATTAGTAATTTGTAAGTATGTTTATGTATTTCTTCCGGTAATGATTTGCTGTCAGTGTTCTAAAAGTGCTAACAATTTAGCAAGCTAACAAAAACAAAATATCCACATTCTTATTAACGTTACAATGCTTGTCTAATCGATTTAATGTTCCCGATCAGATCTAAGTTAATATAAACACTAAATTCGCTGTTGTTGGCACTCTTTGTAGACAAAAAATACAAAAAACACCAATGCCTTCACAAAATAACGACAGAGAACGGAAAGGGAGGCTTTTAGCAGCAATTCAACATTGCAAACATGGATTCAAAGCTCCATCAAGCCAGCAGGTAAATCATATTGAATATTTTGCAGATTGTCACACTTTAATTCTTATTATATTTCCCATTATAATCACTTGTCTAAGTTGATGCTAGTAATATAACACATAATATTTATAATACTTTATTAAAACCATAATAATAGCACCACCCCCCATAGTGCCATTTTTGGTTTGGGCCACTGCCCCATCTAGCATTTTCTAAATGACTGTTCTCATGACAAATATATTCCAAAGAAAAGTGAATGGTTTATAAATAATTTTGGCATTAAGGCAAAATAAGTTAAATTAAAGCTTTTCAACCTATAAGGCCAGTGGGTTTTGTTCAGATGTAAATTTGTGTGTATAATATACAGTATGAGTGTGACCTTATGAAATGTAGTTTTCACAGAGCTGTGTGTTTCTCTGGTTTTCTTGCTAAACAAACTAATTAATTGGTTTGTTAAAGGAATAGTCTACTCATTTTCAATATTAAAATATGTTATTACCTTAACTAAGAACTGTTGAATCATCCCTCTATCATCTGTGTGTGTGCACGTAAGCGCTGGAGCGCGCTGCGACGCTACGATAGCATTTAGCTTAGCCCCATTCATTCAATGCTGCCATTTAGAGATAAAGTTAGAAGTGACCAAACACATCAACGTTTTTCCTATTTAAGACGAGTAGTTATACGAGCAAGTTTGGTGGTACAAAATAAAACGTAGCGCTTTTCTAAGCGGATTTAAAAGAGGAACTATATTTTATGGCGTAATAGCACTTTTGGGAGTACTTCGACTTGCCTGAAGAGTCCGCTCCCCTTCTCACTCTCATAATGGGAGAGGGAGGGTGTTACTGCGCCAAGTCGAAGTACTCCCAAAAGTGCTATTACGCCATAAAATATAGTTACTCTTTTAAATCCGCTTAGAAAAGCGCTATGTTTTATTTTGTACCACCAAACTTGCTCGTATAACTACTCGTCTTAAATAGGAAAAACGTTGATGTGTTTGGTCACTTCTAACTTTATCTCTAAATGGTACCATTGAATGAATGGGGCTAAGCTAAATGCTATCGTAGCGTCGCAGCGCGCTCCAGCGCTTACGTGCACACACACAGATGATAGAGGGATGATTCAACAGTTCTTAGTTAAGGTAATAACATATTTTAATATTGAAAATGAGTAGACTATTCCTTTAAGTTAATTTTAACACAATTATCAGCACACTAAGGTTTAAAAAAATTATCCGGCCCGCACTTCATGGCGTTATTTACCATCCGGCCCACAGCCTAAAATGAGTTTGACACCCCTGGTCTAACCCCTAACCTTATCCAAATCCTAACCCCAACGTCAGGCATCGGGTTCTCTAACCCCAATTTCCTCAAACCTAAACACCTATGATGTGTATTTTTATCCATATTTGTTCATGTTTTAGGTTTAGAAAGATGGTTTAACCCTTGACCTTGCCCAAATTCTAACCCTAATATTTAGTCTTTTTATTAAAAAAACCCTAACCCCAGTCTCCTCGAATATAAAATCGTTCAACCTTAAATATCCTAAATAATAGGATAGTTTGCCTTTTAAAACCTTAATATACTATGTGTATAAATTAAATGTGGGATCAACTTAAAAACTCATACAAATTAAGCTCTTTCGTAAAGTTCATGATTAGGTCTTCTTTTTATAATTTTACTTGATTCTTTATTTAAAGTGTGCAAATGCATGTTTTGATTTTGTATAAAATTTGTGATACACTGATTTGGGTTTATTTTGTTTAAACACTTAATTATTATTTTTGATTGAGCACTTTGTGATAAGCTATTTCATGAAAATAGATGGAGCTGATAATTAGAACGGTATTGATCATGTGGGCCCATGACATTATCTGTAGGTATGTTATATGGTGATAAAATTAGAAAAATTGGCAAACTGAAGATTTAAGTTTTTGTTTTGGAGATAGGGTTTAGAGGTTTTTGAAATTAGTACACCACCTGGTGGAGTGTAAATGTGTCTCTTTATAAAGTTTTTTATGTGTAAATTTGAATGAATACATATATAAATATGTAGATATTTTAGTATAAACTGTTTTATATTGGGAGGGGTGAATCGATGAAATTACAAATAGTACAGTGGTTAGTCCCCATGGAGTATCATCGGGAGGACCAGGGTTCGAGTCCCATAGGGACAAAAAAGGAAAAAACACAATTTTTTTTGGGTAGAAGTATCGATGAGGCTGGGAGGGACATTGGGTGCTGAAATGTTCACAGGTGGGGCTATACCATCAGTGGTGAAGGCCGATTAAGACTGAAGTACCACCTTGGGCGTCACGCGAGGTGGGCAGGCCTGCTTGTGACTGAATGTGTGTTGGTGCCTTTGTGTCTCTCTCTGTAGTCTCTGTGATATTTTTAAAGAAAACAGAGTATTTGCCAGTGTCCAAAAATGATTATTTAATCTTTCTTTCATAAAACTAACCTTTTGCCTTCACCTAACCCTAACCCTAACCCTACGAAATGGGTATGGGGGGCCTGACCCCCTATTTTTTCATAGGGCCCAAAATTGCTAGCTGCGCCCCTGCTTTCCCCATTTAGCAAGAGTGTAAAAATGTGTATGTGATGTGGGATTTTTATGTTGTTTTATTAATCTTGCTAATTGCTAAAAGTGTTAAAGTTACAAAGATGTCCAAATAAGGACTGTGGAAATTGATTTTGTTCCATTTTTATATTTCTTTAATTGATCATTTTATTCTATAAACATTGTGTGTTTCATATATGCACTGAGCTATTATGTAGAAATGAGGTGTTTATGTTTGAGAGTGGAGAGTTACCAGTTTTTGTGTGTGTGCTGCAAGGAGGAATTTAGGAATTTACGCCTGGCATTGATCAAGATAAGAGAGAGGCCTGAGGGGGAAAGCAAACAGGCGACTATGTCATTAACTAATGCCTTAATGTTCACAGGATAAAATATGCAATGTATTTCTTACTTAATCAGTATTAATCATTGAATAATTGATGTAATAAATATAAGATGTTGTCTTTGATAAATTTGTATTAACCAATGAAATGAAGGTTGCATATAGAATAACCTAATGGGGGCAGGGCAGCTCAACCTTGAAGAACAGAATCTCCTGTGTGTCTGTGTGTGTGTGTTTTCTTTCCTAACAGATGGTTTTTAATAATGATTAAAGTGTTTGCTTAGAAGTAGTATTGCAGTAAAAGATTTAATATGTGTTTATCTATCTAAAGAAGTTAATGTGTGCCTTATTCATATAACCAATTTTACAAATAATGAAATGATGTCATGATATTGAAATATGTTTTACATAATAATCACTTTCATCTTACAGCTTATGTTTTTTATAAATGAATGTTTTATTAATGATTTGTTTCTAAGAAAGCATTATAACATGCTATTCAAAGTGTAGGAGTACTGGAGAGGAACTGCAGGGCTCCCAGGGATGAGAGGAGAACAGTTTGTTTTTCTTTGTCTATGTGTGTCCATCTTTGCCTACAGGCTAAAATTGGGTGTGGTGATGGAGTCAGATGGACGAGGGGAACGGCCTTTGTGGGTGGAGATTTTCTGAAGAAACATCGACGTCACATATTTTATAAATAAGCATGTTACTTCCTGAGCTGGTTGTTCGCTACTTGAGAGGACCCAGCGCTGTTAAACTTTTTCATATCTGATCAATAAATATTTGAACTTAGATATTTGTATCTTTTGCCTTTCCTCTAAATTATGAACATGCAAATGGACGCCTTAAAGTCCAACAATGTGTAGTAAATTATCTATTAAATAATTTAGTTTAAAGTTAGACTGAAGTGAGATAAAACTAGATCAAAGCACAAAGTAAGCTAGCTAGCTGCTAATTTTATTAAATTTTATATGGTAAAAGAGATCTTGTTAAAAGGTTCTCAGTGTTAATAAAAAGAGATGAGTTAAATGTTCATCCGCAGGTTGTGATATTTGTAAATAGATAAATTGTGATACCTATAACATTTCAAATATACTTTGGTATAGATGATTTTTACATGTAAAATAAGTTGTAATCGCTTTATTTTACTATCCAGCAGAGGGATGGGCAACTTCGGTCCTGGAGGGCCGGAGTCCTGCGGAGTTTAGCTCCAACCATATTTCAACACCTGAAGCAGCCAATTAAGGTCTTACTCGCCATACTAGAAACTTTTAGGCAGGTGTGCTGAGGCAAGTTGGAGCTAAACTCTGCAGTACACCGGCCCTCCAGGACCGAAGTTGCTCATTCCTGATCTAGCCTGACAGTGATCGCTTTTTCAAGAATAAATAGGATTCTTTGTTTTTATTTTAAATGTAAAATTTATTATTAATATTGGGCTGCGTATCATGTGGGTACTAGGGTACTCTTTGTTGTGTCTGGATGACCAATTGACCATGTTTGGTCAGCCACCACTGAAGACCAATTTTGACCAGGATATAACCTGTTAACATACAAATTAAGATTATGTGTACACAGAGTAATACTTAAGAGTGTAAATAAATGTCACAGGGTGACTTCGGGCGGAACCAAAAATGGAGAGGAGAGGTTCCGCCCGGAGAGAATTTTTAAACGCACCCTTCACTTCCTGGTCTCCCGGGCAACGCAAATGAGGAAGGAACGAGCCACAGGTGCAGCACATTGAGGTAGCAGCTCTGATTGGAGGAAGAAGTAAGGACGGGCCACTTAAATGGAGCTGTAGCAGCACACAAGAGGAGGAGTTGTTTTCGGGCATGAGCTCCTTTTTGTTGCCTAGGGCAGACTGAACCACAAGCCCCGTCCTTGGAAGAGCCGGAGGGCGCCGTTGATCCAAAAGAGCGCTTATAGTGAGAGGAAAGAGTGCGGCAGCCAGGAAAGGCGAAAAGGACGGGGCTGTGAGTTAAAGGAGCACTGCACCGGAGGTTTCTTTTTGAAACGTTGATCCGTTGAGTTCCCTTTGGGTGTGTGTAAGCACTGTGTTGTGCCCGCTGGTACGTTATGTTTTGTGGCTGTTAAACTCTCTCTCTCTCACAGGCTGAACAGTAAATGTTGAGGACATTACAAACCTTAAAGGTGACAAGAAGAACGAACGCATGATAGATTGAGACGAAGTGAAAGGGGATATTTAAATCAACAAACGCTGTGAGTACCAGAGCAAACGCAAGTGATTGTTATACTGACCTGGTGTATACTAGAACTCTCTTCAGGAGAAAGAGAGCGGCCCTACCCCTATTAGAGCGTGGTGGGTGAGCCAAGTGGAGGTTTTCTTTTACTGAAGCAGACACAACGACGACATTATCAGCTGGGCCACATTATCCATCGCCGCTCTGACTGAAGTGAAGTAAAGAAAGACGGGAGTCCTTTTTGTGCACTGAGCGTGGTGGGTGAGTCTTTTGTGTTGTGAAAACCTTTAAGTTTGACGTGGTGCTGTATATTGCTGTGGGTTGCTGTGGATTGCTGTGTGTCTTGTCTGATACACCCCCGCTTTCACATACTTCGCCAAAGGAAGACCAAGAGGCTGTTGGCCCTAGCCGAATTTAATCTTGCATATGTTGTGAGCGTGTTTCAGAGTTTATGAGATTTGCACGGCGCCCCGAGACGATCCTGTCCCGCCTAGACATTAAGTGGGTGGTGTGAGCACCAATGAAGAGCTGGAGGTGCAGCAGCATCGTGAGTACGATTTGTGACAACTAACATTGTATACTGTGCGAGTTTATTATTGCAGAGAGTGAGGTGAAGGGATTTCCATCGTCCCGTGGCCTCTACAAAGGGGCGCCCCTGTCCAGAGTTCGAACGCCGACGGCAGCGAGGAGAGGGAAGCGCTCGGCCCGGTGAGACGTTGAGTATTCCCACCCCCCTGCCACCGCACAGTCGTCGAGAGGGTTCGCCCCCGACGCCACGTAGGGACGGCTTACTCTATCAGGCGTTTCGCTAGGCGGATACCTGTGGAGGGAAGGCCAGAGAAGTGTCCAAGTCGATACCTGTGGAGAGAAGAAGAGAGCGAGCGATTATTCTGAGGAGTAACAGAACGAGACCTGTACTTACGGTACGCTGAGCCCAGCCAAGAGGTGAGAGCCATTGTGAAGCAAACTAACTGTGCTTTGTGTCCAAGTCGAGACCTGTGGAGAGAAGAGGAGAGAGAGAGAGTGATTATTCTAAGGAGCAACAGAGTGAGACCTGTACTTACGGTACGCTGCGTTCAGCTGAGAGGTGAGCGCCATTCCAAGCCAACTAACTGTGCTTTGTGCCTAAGTTGTTACCTGTAAAGAAGAAAGGAGAAACATTGAGTGACTCGACGAAACATTGTGAAAACGCGAGGAAGAGCCCACAACAGGGAGACCCAGGTACGCAGCTTAAATAAAGATCTACAACACTCATCCAGTTTTGATTCTGCCTCCAGGAGGACAAAGGAGCGCGCCACGGGTAGTCTAGACCAGGTTGGAGCCTGAGTCCTACGTCCCCCCCCCGGTCTTCAGTGTCCTGGACATTCCGTTGCCCCCTTGTTCCCTGTCCGTGGCCCACCTGGAGGGCAGAGATAGACATTAGTTTTAATTTCCCTTCCCCATTTCCCTACTACCTTTTAAATATTTAATAAAGATTGTTTTAATACTTACCTGTTTCTCGTGTTGTCTGGTCATTGGGTTGGCTTTGGGGACCTCCTCGAGGTGGAAGTTGAGAAGGGGCGTGGCTTAGCATAGTAGCGCCAGCCCCTTGGCCGTGACAGATTTTGGCGTAGTCGGCAGGATCCCACCTCGAGTTGAGTAACCAGGGTCACCCAATGACCGACAACGCGGAACCTGCAGCCCAACCCCGGGCCACGCCCGCACCGGCAGCCCAACCCCGGGCCACGCCCGTTTTTATGGGTAGTCTAGACCAGGTTGGAGCCTGAGTCCTACGTCCCCCCCCTTGGTCTTCAGTGTCCTGGACATTCCGTTGCCCCCTTTGTTCCCTGCCGGTGGCCCACCTGGAGGGCAGAGATAGACATTAGTTTTAATTTCCCTTCCCCATTTCCCTACTACTTTTTAAATATTTAATAAAGATTGTTTTAATACTTACCTGTTTCTCGTGTTGTCTGGTCATTGGGTTGGCTTTGGGGACCTCCTCGAGGTGGAAGTTGAGAAGGGGCGTGGCTTAGCACAGTAGCGCCAGCCCCTTGGCCGTGACAAATACATCACTTAAAATCAGAAGGAGGACCAGTAAATTAGTTTAAAATAAAATTAAAGAATATCATATAAAACTAAGAATGTACATTATTCTCCTGGGGTTGGATTTAGGAGCAGGGGTTGGGTCAGGGCAATAAAAAATCAAAATAAAGATAAAATACCTAGGGTTATAAAATATAGGGTGGAATTCGCATTGGTCTTCTGAGGTTGTGGTTAGGAGCAGGGGTTGGGTCAGGACAATAAAATGAAAGTAAAATAACTAAGTTTATAAAATATATGGTGGAATTCGCATTGGTCTTCTGGGGTTGGGGTTAGAAGCAGGGGTTGGGTCAGGGCAATAGAATGAAAGTAAAATAACTAGGGTTATAAATTATAGGGTTGGGATTCACATTGGTCTTCTGAGGTTGGGGTAGGGACGGGTGCCCTGGAGGAACCGGACTTCCAGGAGGGATGGCTGCCCTGTCAGGCCCGCTTTCGAGTCACCTCTCTGGGCTACGGAGGTAGGGACGTGTGCCCTGGAGGAACCGGACTTCCAGGAGGGACGGCCGCCCTGTCAGGCCCGCTTTCGAGTCACCTCTCTGGGCTACGGAGGTAGGGAAGGGTGCCCTGGAGGAACCGGACTTCCAACGGTCTCGCCCGGGGCTTTCCGACGAGACCGGCCGCAGGTCCGTGCGACCCCGGGGGCCCGAGATACTTCCGGTCGAAAATTCGAATTTCGTTACCGCGCGAGATACGGCGTACCACCGCCTGACATTTAAACGCCCGTAGCTCCGGCGCACTAAGTCCCAGGACTTCGCCCTTTGGGTCGATTGCTCCACGCGAGGGGACCTTTCCAACGAGCCAATCCGCGTCTCTCTAACCCCAAGCCCGGCCGAGATACGGCGGTCCCTCCGCGGATTTTCCCACGGCCGCAGCTCGGGCGCCTTTGCTCGGATCGACTCGCCCTTTGGGTCGTTTGCTCCACTGGAGGGGACCTTTCCAACGAGCCAACCCGCTTCTCTCTAACCCTAAGCCCGGGCGAGATACGGCGTACCACCGCCTGACCTTTAAACGAGTCCGAGACTTCCAGGCCTTCTGTCGTACACCCTCGCGTCCGCTCACAAGACCTCTCTTTGGCCTGGGGGTGCGCCACGTACACCCCCCGCGTCCGCTTTCGAGTCACCTCTCTGGGCTACGGAGGTAGGGATGGGTGCCCTGGAGGAACCAGACTTCCAGGAGGGAGGGCCGCCCTGTCAGGCCCGCTTTCAAGTCACCCCTCTGGGCTACGGAGGTAGGGACGGGTGCCCTGGAGGAACCGGACTTCCAGGAGGGAGGGCCGCCCTGTCAGGCCCGCTTTCGAGTCACCCCTCTGGGCTATGGAGGTAGGGACGTGTGCCCTGGAGGAACCGGACTTCCAGGAGGGAGGGCCGCCCTGTCAGGCCCGCTTTCGAGTCACCCCTCTGGGCTACGGAGGTAGAGACGTGTGCCCTGGAGGAACCGGACTTCCGGGAGGGAGGGCCGCCCTGTCAGGCACGCCTCGGAGTCACCTCTCTGGGCTACGGAGGTAGGGACGGGTGCCCTGGAGGAACCGGACTTCCAAGAGGGAGGGCCGCCCTGTCAGGCCCGCTTTCGAATCACCCCTCTGGGCTACGGAGGTAGGGACGTGTGCCCTGGAGGAACCGGACTTCCAGGAGGGACGGCCGCCCTGTCAGGCCCGCTTTCGAGTCACCCCTCTGGGCTACGGAGGTAGGGACGTGTGCCCTGGAGGAACCGGACTTCCAGGAGGGATGGCCGCCCTGTCAGGCCCGCTTTCGAGTCACCTCTCTGGGCTACGGAGGTAGGGACGTGTGCCCTGGAGGAACCGGACTTCCAGGAGGGAGGGCCGCCCTGTCAGGCCCGCTTTCGAGTCACCTCTCTGGGCTACGGAGGTAGGGACGTGTGCCCTGGAGGATCCAGACTTCCAGGAGGGACGGCCGCCCTGTCAGGCCCGTTTTCGAGTCACCTCTCTGGGCTACGGAGGTAGGGACGTGTGCCCTGGAGGAACCGGACTTCCAAAGGTCTCGCCCGGGGCTTTCCGACGAGACCGGCCGCGGGTCCGTGCGACCTCGGGGGCCCGAGATACTTCCGGTCGAAAATTCTAATGTCGTTACCGCGCTGCTCAGGCGCCCCGGGTCCGGGGACTTCGCCCTTCGGGTCGGCGGCTCCGCCCGAGGGGCCCTTTCCGAGGAGCCCTCCCTCGAGTCTCTGGCCCTTTCCCGGGCCGAGATACGGCGGATCGTCGCGGAATTTTCGCTCGTCCGGAGCTCCGGCGCCACTAGCTTTCGCCTCGGAGGTCGCCTGGACGCGCGGCCGGTTTCGTTCGAAAGGTCCGTCCCGGGGCTTTCCGACGAGCCCGGCCTCGAGTCCGTGCGACCCCGACCGCCGGAGATACGTCCGGCCGAAGCTCGCGGAGATTCCGACGGCCGTATCTCGGGCGCCCCGGGTCCAGGGCCTTCGCCCTTCGGGTCGTTTGCTCTGCCGGAGGGGGCCTTTCGAACGAGCCTACCCGCGAGCCTCTAGCCCCTTCCCCGGCCGAGATACGGCGGTCTATGCCCGGATTTTCCCACGGCCGTATCTCGGGCGCCCCGGATCCGGGGCCTTCGCCCTTCGGGTCGGTCGCTCTGCCGGAGGGGAGCTTTCGATCGAGCCTACCCGCGAGCCTCTAGCCCTTTCCCCGGCCGAGATACGGCGGTCCCTCCCCGGATTTTCCCAGGAGCTAACCTTAAACGGCCGTAGCCCGAACGCCTTTGCTCGGATCGACTCGCCCTTTGGGTCGGTTGCTCCACCGGAGAGGACCTTTCCAACGAGCCAATCCGCGTCTCTGTAACCCCTAGCCCGGCCGAGATACGGCGGTCCCTCCGCGGATTTTCCCACGGCCGCAGCTCGGGCGCCTTTGCTCGGATCGACTCGCCCTTTGGGTCGTTTGCTCCACTGGACGGGACCTTTCCAACGAGCCAACCCGCGTCTCTCTAACCCAAATTCCGGGCGAGATACGGCGTACCACCGCCTGACCTTTAAACGAGTCCGAGACTTCCAGGCCTTCTGTCGTACACCCTCGCGTCCGCTCACGAGACGTCTCTTCGGCCTGGGGGTGCGCCATGTACACCCCCCGCGTCCGCTTTCGACTCTTCCGGAGGGGGCCTTTCGAACGAGCCTACCCGCGAGCCTCTAGCCCCTTCCCCGGCCGAGATACGGCAGTCTATGCCCGGATTTTCCCACGGCCGTATCTCGGGCGCCCCGGGTCTGGGGCCTTCGCCCTTCGGGTCGGTCGCTCTGCCGGAGGGGGCCTTCGAACGAGCCTACCCGCGAGCCTCTAGCCCCTTCCCCGGCCGAGATACGGCGGTCTATGCCCGGATTTTCCCACGGCCGTATCTCGGGCGCCCCGGGTCCGGGGCCTTCGCCCTTCGGGTCGGTCGCTCTGCCTGTGGGGAGCTTTCGAACGAGCCTACCCGCAGGCCTCTAGCCCTTTCCCCGGCCGAGATACGGCGGTCCCTCCCCGGATTTTCCCAGGGGATAATTTTAAACGGCCGTAGCTCGAGCGCCTTTGCACGGATTGACTCGCCCTTTGGGTCGGTTGCTCCACCGGAGGGGACCTTTCCAACGAGCCGACCCGCATCTCTCTAACCCTTTCCCCGGCCGAGATACGACCCCGAGAACGGTGGCCCCTCTACCCGACCACAGTGCACCCGAGGCCGGCCTCGGACCCCCGAGGACGGTGGCCCCTCTACCCGACCACAGTGCACCCGAGGCCGGCCTCGGACCCCCGAGGACGGTGGCCCCTCTACCCGCCCACAGTGCACCCGGGGCCGGCCTCGTAACCCGCCACGGCCACCCTGGAGCCCGTACCCGGCGCACCGTTCGGTCCCGGGCACCCACTCTTAAGCACTCCACAACCAAACCGTTGGTCAACCCGAAACGATCTCCAACCGTTGGTCAACCCGAAAGTACTTCCAGCAGTTGGTCAACCCGAAAGTTTCTCCAGCCGTTGGTCAACCCCATCGACTTAGGTTCTGGAGCGTTCACTTCTCCAGCCGTTGGTCAACCCCATCGACTTAGGTTCTGGAGCGGCAATAAATACATAAGAGTAGTTATATGGGACCACCTCTCGTCAAACTTTTATGACCCCCTCCCCCACCCGGTGACAGGTCGTGTTTTATGACCCCCTTGACAGATGGCGTTTTATGACCCCATGACAGATGGTGTTTTGACAGGTTGTGTTTTATGACCCTTAACAGATGGTTTTATGACAGTTTGTGTTTTATGACTCCTTAACAGATGGTGTTTTGACAGTTTGTGTTTTATGACTTCTTTGACAGCTCGTGTTTTATGACCCATTGACAGGGGACGGGACCATCAATCAAAAGCTGTACAAGCTGTCAACTTTAGACAGCGAGTGTTTAATGGTTTTATGACCGGCCATTTAGTGGTTTGTTTATTCCTGAGTGTGTTTTATGTCAAGCCTATGCTGTCATTAAACATGACAGGTTGTGTTTGTGACATTTGCTGTCTCTATCTATCACCCCTCCCTTTTTGACCCGTGCGCGTCTCAATACTGCCTGTCACACTGCGGGTGTGTTGTATAAATGGGCTGTTATAAGATAGGGTTGTTTAAAACAGGTTATAGGTTTTCAGTGACTGAAAACACTTTGACTCTGACTTAACCGTTGAACAATGGCTGGCGCGTTTAATACACCACCGGCTTCTGGTATGGAAATGGATGAGGATCTAACTTTTGCGCCCCGGAGGGGTGTGGGACATCGTGTGCGTATGACAGAGTTTTTACACGATTCGGAAGACGTTGTTAAATATGAATTTCTAATGGCTGACAAGCGTTTGGGGTACTACGAGTTTGACAAGAAACTGCGCACTGTTAAGCTTTACAGCAGGGGTCACCAACGTGGTGCCCGCGGGCACCAGGTAGCCCGCACAGAGTCTGTGAGGTGCCCGCCAAAGCACATTCTATTAATAGTCTCAACTGTAATATTTATTCATTACATATTTTTTTATATTAGCTTGGCTTGGTTTACGTATGTTACAATTTTAAACAATACTAAAACATATAAACAAGTCAAATAAAATAAAATAAACAAGTAAAACAAAAAAGTTTTAAGTAGACTATATCAAAAAGTAGCCCTCCAGATTGTTTTATCCTTTGTGGTAGCCATTGCTCATAAAAAGGTTGGAGACCCCTGCTTTACAGTGTGGAATCTGGTGAGAAACATACATACGGCGATCCATTCCTTTTTCTCCCTGCTAAAGACTGGTCATTGTTCTACAAACGTATCTGGAAAGATGTGCAAGGATTTTGTGACGTACCGTTGTACGTTGGAGAGTGGAACGGTGTGACACGGGGTATGCGCTATCGTGTAGTCGCCAATCAGTGTAAAAAGAAACTTGATGAGTGTGTCTACATTTTCACATGTAGAGACGCATCAAAGATTTCCGAGTATACTTGGCCTATACCCGAGGATGAGCACAACAACCACTACGATCTGCAATTCATATTCCAATGGCGCGACGTTCGTGTGCTTGGAGATATTTTTGCTCACATTGACAAAATGTTTAGATGGTGCAAGATGCGAGACCAATACAACTCCGTAAGGGTTAAATTGTTTGACCCTCGCGGAAGCATGGCTGAGACCGACGAGATGCCGACTCCTCCCACTTACTACAAGCATTAAATGATCCGGCACAGACCTCCCCAAACACACTGATCCATAATGTCTCAAGACTCTGAAACACCCTGCCACACAGTCAAAGATACACCCGATACCATGGAGGCTCCCCCGCCAAGTGTTGAGGACGCACCGCCTATTAACAATTGGCTGGATGAGTTCTGCAGAGAGCTGGGGTACCACAATCTGAACTTCCTCACAACGCGTAGCTGTAACATCGCTACAGCCGCGCACGGTGCATCAGAGGACGGCGTGGACGGCTGTATCGGAGACGATGGCTTTAAGCTAATAAAGGCCATTGTTGCGTCCGTTCTGGAAAGCACCGTCGGTTCAAAGATGAAACGTGAATGCTACGGCTGCAAAATCAACCACCCTAGTCAGATACAACACGGATGCCTCTATGAACCCACGCCCTATTACTTTGACTTTAATTATGAAGATTTCACCTGAACCTTGTTTAAACCGGAGTTTAAACACATCATCGTACAAGCTCTGAACCAGATCGGTCTGAAACTTCATCCCCTGAGGATCCAAGGTGCTGTGGACGCTATTCTGTGTGAACTAAGGTCTGAACCTTACGTTGTGGCTAAGCTGAAAGAAATTACAGATGAGCTAGTCGACGAGAAATGTGAGAAACTCGTCTACGATTGTGTGGACTCCTGGAGTAAAATCTGCTGAGTTTGAACTGACAACGATATTCAGATGGGGAATCTGTGTTTTACCGGACTGATTAAAAATATGTTTAAAAACCATTATAAACGCGAACTGGTTAAACTCTTATGTAGCGTGATATCTCTTGAAACTGACTTTGATTTCAAACCTGATGCTTGTGAAAGCGCCGTCAAACGTGTGATCAGCCTCAAACAACAAATGTCTGATGTTCGAGATATTGCTAAGACATGGAATACCATGGTGCAGATGTGTGTTAATGCCGAAGATCATCCTTGTGTTTTTATTAAAAAAACTCTAGATTTGATGTATAAAAGTCATGATAATTTTTACATAGGCGATGTAATCACAATGTCTACATATGTAATTGATTTATGCATTGCTATGATTTTAAAGAATCCACAGTTTAATGTGTACGAAGTTGTCGCAACAGCTGTTGAATATATGATTGATAAAAAAATTGTTTCATGTATACACTTTTTATGGTATTTAGACACCCTGTAATGGCTTTCTGTATTATCGTTGCTGTGTGTGAAAATAAAAAAAGACTTTCTAACCAACTTTCATGCATTACTTATTTGTGGTCTGATGAGAAGACATCATGTCGGCAGAGCTCATGAACAAAGTATATTACACACCATCCAACCCCGGGTCTTTAGGTGGTAAAAATCGTTTAAAACAAGCTGTTTTAAAAGATTACGATGTGGTGTTAAATGACGACGAGGTTTCAGACTGGCTCTCCTCACAGGATGCCTACACATTACATAGGCAGGCCCCTCTTAAATTCAAAAGAAACAAAGTGATTGTTTACGGGATAGACATGCAATTTCAAGCTGATTTGGTCGATATGTCTGCATATTCCAAGGAAAATTACGACACAAAATTTTTACTCACATGCATAGATGTGTTTAGTAAATATGCGTGGACTCGGGTCTTAAAGAACAAAAGCGGTGTTGAGGTCGCTAAGGCTTTTGAATCAATACTTGATGAAGGTCGGGTACCTCAAAAAATACAGACGGATCAGGGGAAAGAATTTTTTAACAAGCATTTTCAAGAAGTTGTTAAAAAATATAATATTCATCATTTTGCCGTCGCATCGGATTTAAAAGCTTCTGTGGTTGAAAGGTTTAATCGCAGTCTCAAAAACTTAATGTGGCGTTTTTTAACAGCCACAAACTCCAGGAGATATATTGACGTGTTACAAGATATCACGCTGGGATACAACACCACTTATCACAGGAGCATCAAGATGAGACCTGTGGATGTCAACAAAGATATTGAACACGTCGTGTTTGAAAATCTGTATGGACCTGCAGGAGTGCGACGAGACAAACCCGTGTGTTTTAAATACAAGATTGGTGATGTTGTCAGAATCTCCAAAGTAAGGGGTCCGTTCGCGAAAGGTTATGAACAGAATTACACAGAAGAGTATTTTACAATCGCAGAGTGTATACCCAGGGATCCACCGGTCTACAAATTACAGGATTATGATAACGATGTTATTGATGGTCGCTTTTACGAACAAGAATTACAAAAAATATCTGTGTGTGAAAACAAGGCATTTAAAGTAGAAAAAATCTTAGACAAGAAAAAACGTGGCAAAAAAATATTGGTTTTAGTGAAATGGCTCGGATGGCCTGATAAATTTAATAGCTGGGTCGCAGAAAAAGAGGTGGTCGATATACAGAATCCTTAAAAAGGAGAAACCCACGCAGAATAAAGTCAGTCCAATAAAAAGCAGACATGGGTGACGGCGGATTTTATGTTACATTACCATGCAACGCATCTTTGGATGTCTACACCAACAATACTATCTCAAATTATAGGACCATGTTAGGAAATCCTATAAACCTGAGAGGCAAATGGGAGGTGGGGATTGTTGAAATTGAATATCCTAGAACATGGTACACATTTAGTACCGAAGATGCATTTTTTGATATAATTACAGAAGTAGGAGAGTCCAATATTTACAACGATAGTAAACGACTGTTTATAAAAGCAGGATATTATGAAAATGTCACATCGGTGATTAGTGAAATAAACAAGGTTCTAAAACCTAACGGAGTCATGGGTTATGATAACATAAGAAACAGGGTCTTTTTAAAAGCACCAGCCGGTGTCTTGTTAATGTTTAGCGGAAAGCTGTCTGTTATTTTAGGGTTGAAACCGAATGTGCCTATAGGGATGGCCATGCGGTCACCCGACTCTGAGCCTGTCAAAGATGTTACGACAAGAGGCCCGCATCAAGCAGACATACATGGAGGCTTCTATTCGCTCTATATCTACACGGACATTATCGAATATCAATCAGTAGGTGACGCATATGTGCCGCTCCTAGGATGTGTACATATAACTGGTGAAAACAACAACATCGTCAGTATTAGATACGACAAACCTCATTACGTACCTACAAACAAGTCCGTTATCACAGAAATTGCTATTGAAGTAAAGGACGATCAAAACAAAGACGTTGCGTTTTCTTACGGTAAAGTGTGTGTTAAACTACATTTTAGACCCGTCAAGCAGTCATCTTTTTAATATTCAGTAATGTCTTATTACAATTATAATTATAACGTCATGTACGGTAATGGGCTTGGGGGTCTTTTCAGAGGTCTGTTTAGATTCGCCATGCCCTTGTTGAAGCGTGGCTTTAACATAGCCAAACCGCATCTAAAATCTGCGGCGAAAAACATATTTAGTGACGTCGTTAGCAATACGATGGCAGGCTCTTTCAACAACCATGATCAAGACGGTTCGGGTTTGATGGTTATGTCTCGCAAACGTGTGTATAGGCCGGCGGGAACCAATAGGAGTGGCCAGAAACCAAAGAAAGCACGGCAAACAGTCAAGAAATCATCAGTTGCAAAGCGTAAGTGCAAGACATCAGTAAAAAAACCACCGGCAAAGAGGGTTAAAACTATTTTCTAGATCATGGCACTGCTACACAACATGTCAGAAGAGTGTATTAAATCCGAACTGGATTTATTCACGGTACCTCTGACTCAGACATCTATTGAAAAAAATACTTATGTAGAAATACCACCTTTATCAGCACTATCAGACACAGCCCCGTTGGAATTTTTTATAGCAGGAACCGGAGAGGATTATATCGATTTAAATAACACATTGCTGTTTTTAAGGGTGAAAATTACTAATCCTAACGGTACGGACATAGCCGCCGGAGCGCCTGTGGGGTTAGTGAATTATCCTATTGGAAGTTTGTTTGCCCAAACGGACGTGTCGCTCGGGGATAGATTAATTTCGCAGAGTTCCAGCACGCATCCTTATCGCTGCGTCATAGAGTGTTTGTTAAACTATGGAACAGACGTTCTCGAAACAACATTCTCCTCTGGACTTTATTATAAAGATTCGCCGGGTCATATGGACGCTACAGACCCAGCTGCTGGAAATAGAGGCCTGACAAAGAGAGCAGCCTTTACAGAGTCCAGTAATATCGTCGAGTTATTAGGACCCATTCATAGCGATATATTCTTTCAAGAAAAATTGATGCTTAACGGCGTGGATATTAAAATACGTATGACTAGGGCCAAAGATGAGTTTTGTTTGATGAGAAACGATAATATAAACTACAGAATAAACATTGTTTCAGCATCTCTGTTTGTTAAAAAAGTTTCAGTGTCACCAGCTGTGAGACTGGGACACGCACAGGCTCTGTTATCAGCTACAGCCAAATACCCCATCGACAGAGTGTGTTTGAAAAACTTCTCCATACCTGCTGGTTCCCGTGTATGTAACCAAGAAAACTTATTTTTAGGAACCCTACCCAAATCCATCGTTCTGGCTATGGTTGATAATGACGCTTTTACAGGCGCTTATAATAAAAACCCCTTTGCATTTAAAAACTACGATCTGGAATTCTTGGCGATCTATTCTGACGGTGTTCAGACACCTTCAAAACCTCTCCAGCCTGACTTTGGAAGCGGAGCTGCTGTAAGGGAATTTTACCAGCTAGCATTGGCCTCGGGAAAACATTTGAAAAATCAAGCTCTGTCTATCGATAGAGAGGCCTTTCTGCACGGATATACGCTCTACCCGTTTAACCTCACACCAGATGAAGAATGTGGGCGTCACGTGTCGTTAGTCAAATCAGGCAATATCAGATTAGAACTTCGTTTTAGGCAGCCTCTCCAAAATACGATAACTCTGATCGTATATGCGATTTATGATTCAATTCTGGAAATATCTAATCGCCGACAGGTTATGATTGATTACTATTAATCATGAACACTCTGCAACTAACGAGCCTAATGGATAAAATATCATGCAATACACATTTCCTAGGAGTGGTGCCGTGTGACCATTTACCAGCTGACCCCCTAAGAACATTGCCTGCCATGGTCATAATTAATACACACCCGTCCGGACTCCCCGGCGAACATTGGTTATCTATTTACATAAACAAATACGAAGTGGGTTGTTTTTTTGACAGTTTTGGCAACAGACCGGATCATTACCGTTTTCCCCATCAAATCAATGACTTTTTAAATCTCAATTCTGTAACAGTGCAATACTCTGCCAAACAAGTCCAGGATTTCTCAACAGATACCTGCGGTCAGCATTGTGTTTTTTTCCTGTATAATATGTGCATGGATCGTGAATATGAAAATGTTTTAAAAAAGTATACAGATGATCTGCTTAAAAATGACAACATGGTATCGTGTTTTGTGAAAAAGATAAAACCGTCTGATTGTTATAAAAATGTGTTTAAATGTGTTCAGTGTGTGCAGACGGGATACATGTTTGTATAATTTTTTTATTCAATAAATACACTATTAACCAGAACAAGATTTTTCAGAAAGATTGTTTTTATTCATTAATACAGACATTCAACAACAACATCAATGGAAAAAAAAATTAGAAACGTAACCATTTGTTATAATCTAGATTGGGTGATTTAAACAGAGGTTCATCCGATAGAGCAACAGATGCTCGAGCCCGTGATCTTCGTTTTTTACTTTTTCCGTAAGGAGCCGGCACACCAGGTGATGTGGCCGGTGATTTAAAAGACTGAACAGCCTGTCTGACTGCATGGTTTGGTAGTATAGAATAGGGCAAATTTAACAATGAGATCGCCTCTAAAAACTCTGACCAGCCTACAGGTCTGTGTTCGTCTTTGATCTTATGCGAAGCTGTAACACTTTTCACTAAATCAAACAAATGGGACCCATGTATAGGTCTTCCCCTAAACACAAATTCCCCTGAACCTGTCCATGAAGATACATCTTTAGCTTTAGACATTTTATCTAAAATGTATCTGATGTTTTTTAAACTTTTTTGTGGAGCATTGTTTAACACATCATTCACAACATCCTCTGCAGCATCATCCTTAACAGCCAAAGTAGTTTGCTCCTTATCTGTGTGATCAGAGGGGGGAAGGCTTAATGTTAAAGTGTTGACTTCACGGTCTCTGTGTTTTGCGATTGTTAAAAATCTCTGTAAGGCGTTCGAGTACAACTTTGCTTTTTCATAAACATCCAAATCATTTCTGTGCAAAATATTTCGTATAGATTCATCCATATCGCTCTCGACATTCTGTTGAATAGATTCACGAGGGGATTCGGTCTTTAGTTTATCCAGTTGATGCTGTGGTACTAGATACATTTTCTCCGCAAATTCCATTCTCTGGTCTTTATCTAGAGGCAATCAGACTTGTAATAAAAGGGATAGCAACGCTTAGGAGGGGAAGAAGGAAGCCACCCTGCTGGTTTATCAAACGTCTCTTTCTCCCCACACTAATCTTCTTGTCCGCAACGATTTTAATCTCACGTTTCTTCTTTTTCAATTTTTGGTACTGCACATGTTTTAGAGGTATATGTCCGTGTAATAAATTAAGAGCTAGTTCGCACAATGCCACAACGAAATCATCCGTGGCAGATTGTAGAATAACACGTCTCTGTTTGGGTGATGATTTTAATAGAAGTTTTAAAAGAGGGAGGTTTCTACAAAGCCTATCAGACATTTTCAAACTCTTTGTTTTCTTTTCCGGACGTACACCACTGGGTGCGGTGAAAGCAAATCTGTTCTGAGACGATACAGCTCCGGTGTTTTGGCTTTATAGTCAATCATAAGATACCCAAAAGGTTGACTGGTTGCGTCTTTGTAAGCCTCCATAAAATATTTTGTTTCTCCGGGGTACATCTGTCTGGCTAGAACCATGACCTGATTTGTGTCTCGGGGTTTTTTAAAAAGAATTAGATAATTTGTGTTCAAAGCTATAGTCCTGCTCGACTTTCCCTGGCAAAATAAATTCTGTACAATATAAATAACGCTCAAGTTTCTGTGGTGTACATACTGAGTGAATGCCTTTTCCACTTCGATGTTTCCAGAAGCATCACGCATGACATCGTCTAGAATTAGCAGAGATGTTTTATTAACAGGAAACAAATTATCATCATTCAGAGTCTGTGGAATCCCTTCAACGAATTTAATTTTGTACATTCTTGATATTTCTTCATACATTTTTTGCCAACATTCATATATAATTACAATATTCTCAATCTTTTCAGAAATCAAATTTACAGCATTTTCCAACAACATCTTAACAAAGATTGATTTCCCACTGTTGGATGGCCCCGCTACAATTAAAGAGAATGGATGCTGTAGCCTAAAGTCATGGCCTTTAGCACCCCGGACACCTTTATGCCCAAAAACGTTATCAGAATCCATACGGTAACGTCGTCAGATTTTCTTTGTTTATTACTCGTTTGTTGTATACGAGTTTAAACTTCTTCACAACTGTCTTGTTGTGGAGTGTGAGTTGTCTTTTATTCCTCACAATACTGTCAGCAGAAGCTAACACGTGCCTGTCACGATCACCCTCATTAACATAATCACGGACAAGATCAACCAGAGTGTCTAATGTGATAATTTGGGAGTTTGTATAATTTTGCACGATGCCTTTGGCCTTTAGGACAGAACGCCCCTTTGCGGTACGGTAAGCGTATGTTTTTGGACCGCACGACACAAACTCGACCGCAAAATCATCATCCCCAATTTCATCAGTCAGATTACCTAGATACGGACCCAGCGGAGGGTCCCACTCGCCGTCTTTAGACGTGAAAATCACGCTGTCGGTATCGCTGTAAAGCACACGCTCATTCAGCCTGTCCATAAGGTCATACAACTCTAGACGCGCGTGGGCTGTGGTAAAGGCCCCGAGAAATATGTTTATGTCACGCGTGCGGGCGCCTTTGCCGTTCGGATGGATCCATTGCACTAGAGCTACTTTGTCTGACACAAACGAAAAGTGTTTAATCTCGTACGCCATGCCAAAAATGTATCTCGTAAACTCTTCCGGATCTGAAAGCAACACTGTGGTGGGCATATTTTCTCTCATAGAAAAACGACCCCACAAACTGTTTAGCAGCAGCTTATTGATAGATCGTCTCGCGGGGTTAAGGCTTATCTTATCAGGATTCATTTGTATCCCCTCTTTCTCAAAGTAATCAGCAATATAGGTCTCTTTGTCCTGATCTGTCACTACGTGTGCGGGGTACCCACTGGCCTCTTGCTTGTATTGTAAAAATGTTTTGACATATTCACAAAACAAGGTTTCTGAGGATTGGGGAAAATGCCACACTTCGTCCACTTTTGTCACAATGTAACCCTTCTCGATAGCCTTTAACAGCTCGAGACTTACCCAACACCCTGAAAGCGTTCGCTGCTCATCTGTGTGATCGCAGGGGGTAGACTGATTCTGTTGCTCACAGCAGGTTGCGCAGAGAGGGAAATTCAGTTTATTATTGGCTCGGTATGGGAGCACGGGGTGCAGCAGGTTTCTTGGGGGTAACACTGATGCTTTGATAAGCCCGTAATAATTTTCAAGGGGTTCAAAATCCTTTAAAATTATCTGGGGATGTCCTATCGGTTAGCACTTCTTGGCCTGACAGAAGGGATACAGACTTGTAAAATCGACATATCTGATTTTCTCACCTTCGGCGGCTTTATGGTAGAGTTTGTACGCGTTAGTGCGTCCGCCAAATAGAGCGTCGCGGGGTTTCAGTCTCTCGGGGTGCGTGTAAGTGGACATAAAAGCTATTACGTCAGGATCAGACTGCTTAGCAGCGTCCCATTCACACTCCCACATCACCTCAACATTCAACCCATACGCCTTCTCCAAAACCTCCATTTTGGCCTCATGCTGTCTTCTGTGTACAGCGTGCGTCAGTTTTGTCACAGGATGAATATCATATTCATTATATTTGCAAGTATGACTGTGCCACAAGCATCCTAAAAATTCCAAAATATAAGTTTGACCATCTTTCTGGAAAGCACCATCCACATGGTAGGATCTGAACGACATTTCACCACGATTTAGCGCGTGCTGGACATCGACGCCTCGCGAATGACTGACATATTCAAGCCATTCGATGGATGCGTTTGAATAGGCTTTGTTCTTAGTCAGATAAGCACCGTTGTGTGTCAACGCTAAGGTGTCTCTCTCCAGATAATGGGTCTTGTACACGGCCATGCAGCACGCAGCCAGAGTTGTGTATCTGAAGGGGTCAAGGGCAGTGCACTGTATAAACTCATCACGATATTTCATGCACGCCTCTCTCAACAAAACAACATCGTTCTTGCCGTAAAGTGCCAGTTCTTTTTTAAAGTCAAATACTTCACACTCTACGGACTTGTACCATTCGTCAAACTGTTCCCTGGCCTTCTCTGACATTGTGTCATATCCGTACATTTTTTTGTCCGGATAGGGGCCTATGTAGTTTTCATTCTCCACCCGGTTAAAGTGATGTGGAAAATAGCCCTTCTCTGCACAGGTCAGATTCATGGCAGATGCTGTCTTGGCTAGACTCATTGGGAGAAATGAGAAGCTATCGAGAAATCTTTGCTTGTAGCTTTCGTCATACATTAATATCAGACGACATCCCTGCATCGTGATTTTAAGAGTGAGCCCCACTTTTGTGAAATATTCCAAAAGAATAAAATTGTCAAAGCCAGAAGCATTGTGGGCTATCCATGTGTAGTCGGTGTACCTAGGGTGTCTGAATCTCTGCACGAGTTGTGCGACGCAGTCGGTGCCCTCTGCTGTGAATTCTTCACCCGTAAAAGTGATGGCACAAACAAAGTTTGCAACATGTTTTCCACCCTCGTGACGCGTCTCAAAATCATAGAATATGTACTTCTCACGGGGTTTCTCGAGCCTTAGGGGCTGAATAAAACATTGATGAGGTGCATCGGGTGTCAACTCCATGCCACAATGCAGGCACTTCTCCGGCGTGCATTTGTGCGGTTTTGGTTTGTCACCGCTAATGTAATAGCATCGATTACATGTTGGACAGTATTTGGACACGTCACACTGGGCAAACTGATGACTCAGTGGAGGTTTTTTATGCATTTCATAACAATATTCTGATTTGCAGTACCTCAAACAATCACCGCAGTGTATCGTCTTCGTGGCGTGTTTGTAGCAGTCGGGTGCATTGCATATGTCACATGCGTATTTGCATCTGTGATTCCTTTTATTAGAAAAGCCCTCGTAGCAATAGTCGCAGACGTACTTGCATCCGATGAATGCTGTCAAACTTTTTATCATGAAGTAATGACTATCGGACAGATAGAGAAACACCGTCTTGTAGTGGGGCTTATTTTTTGTCATGTACTTTTCCAAAGCACCTGTGCTTGATCTGTGAAAAACTACAATTTTGATGTTTAACAATCTCTCAAACAATGCGACGTCATTAAACCGTATCATGTCTTGGATTGAAAATCCAGCCGTCTTTTGAATGTCACCAGCTATGGGTATTAATTCAGGGTCTGTTTTTTGGGGGTTCAAAAAGTGTGCCAGACAAAGTGCGAAGCATAGCTTGTCGGACATATTTGTAGGGCAAAAAAGATTCATTCTATTTCTTTTTATAACCTCATTGTGTGCTAGATCGCGGAATTTTCTGCGAGCACCGCCGTTTTTGCTTCTGACAATAGACACGTTTAACAGCAGATTGTCATCAACGCGCACGGCCCTGTTGCTTTGCATGACTCTTTCAAGCTGGTCTGACAACGCGGAGACGCTATAATCGTTGACTGGCGTAAGCATCGCATTTATGTCCGACATTAACGACTCCCCGCGTAATAAAACATTTATTATTCCACCTGACCCCCCTAATATTCTAGATAGAGAGACTATTTCATTCAGAACACTATCCAAAAATAGCACGTACGATGCCATATCTGTAGAAGCTATTGCCCTCAGATTTAAACTCCTAAGTATTTCCACACTGTTAAATCTTGTACGAGGAACGATGGTATAACCATTAAATTCACCCCCGTCTCTCACAAGCCTCTCAACGTCTTCGGACGTTAGACCCATATCAGCCATTTCAGAATTGTGGTGGGGGTCGGCCGACCCCTCACCACAGTGTTGAACATGTAAATTCTCGGATCCCCCGTCGTTTAGATCAACGACTGAAGCCCCAGGTTCAATTTGATTATTGATAAATCCAGCTTCTGGAACCTCAAAAACTTGATGCGTATTTAAAACATCAGGATCTAAGACCATACACGGCTCTGGAGGGGGCTGTGAAAGGGGATCGAGCATACTTATCAATTCTGCGAATTCGTCTGAATTACGTTGATTTCCATTCATGGCTCTGACAGTTTCTATCAGTATTTGCATTTCCAATTCGTAATCAAATATATCAAACGTGGATTCATTGCGCCTTATAATTTTATTCGCTTGACTACAACCAGAGTCCGAATTACGTTTTTGGGCCATTTCTAACACAATATTCGGAAACACAGCGAAACCCCAAAATATACAAATAATCAAACAATGTAAACACAATAAAACTAAACCATAAAATATAACGAGCATAAAATATCAAAAACAAACAATATAGTTAAATCAACGAAAAAAACTCTAAACCAAAATGAGTATAAAAACGGATTATATGAGTGATGAAAAATAAACCAATAGGTATTAAGAACACACGTTTAAAACAACAGTAAAGCAATATATTTAAAACAATGAAAAACTCTAAACCAAAATTAATATAAAAACGGATTATATAAACGATGAAAACTAAACCAAAAATATAACAACAACACAAGTTTAAAATATCAGTAAAACAATATATTTAAAACAATGAAAAAACTGTATACCAAAATGAGTATAAAGACTGATTATATAAACGATGAAAAAAAAATGTATTTAGACACTTACCCTTGTGATTTTAAAAAGCGACCAGCTCTGTGGACAAATCAACACAGGTATCCGGTATCCGAAATGTTTTAAATCCAATATGCCACAAAATGTTTAAAATGTCCCAGACAAATCCAAAAAGTCTCTGATTTTTCTCTTTTTTAAAGATACATCCAAAGTGTTGTGGTCTGTATCCTAACCTGTAAACAGATAAAAACACGTTATTAGGATAAATATCTAAATAAAACAACTTTTTTCTTATGCAACATAAACGTACCGTGGAGATCCGCTATATATATTTTTGCAATAGTACACACAATATTCGCTTTGCCTCTGATATCCAATCTGTAAACAGATAACACATATTATTATAAAATATTAAAACAAACCAGTTTGTTTAAATCTATTGTAACATGATTAAATAAATACACACCGGACAACACGATCCACTCGACGTCTCTTTGTTCCAAGATTTCCTTGTTACGCTGCGGGAGGTTCTAGTCTCGGTCTGACTTTTTTGTTCAGGCCACTCTTCTCCGCGATTTACCAGTATTAGTTAATACCAGTTTAGACAATTTCGCTGCTACACCAGAGATCGAATTTTTAGTTTTTAAATAAATCAGACAAAATACTGGAACGAACACAGCGAAGCACATACATACCAATAGACTTGAGTATAACAGCTCTGCTCCATCCAAACTGACCCCAGAGATCTCTTGTCGCTCCCCAATAAAGGCTCGGTCATAAACTTTCAAAGATTACAACACACACACACCCGCAGTGTGACAGGCAGTATTGAGACGCGCACGGGTCAAAAAGGGAGGGGTGATAGATAGAGACAGCAAATGTCACAAACACAACCTGTCATGTTTAATGACAGCATAGGCTTGACATAAAACACACTCAGGAATAAACAAACCACTAAATGGCCGGTCATAAAACCATTAAACACTCGCTGTCTAAAGTTGACAGCTTGTACAGCTTTTGATTGATGGTCCTGTCCCCTGTCAAGGGGTCATAAAACACGAGCTGTCAAAGAAGTCATAAAACACAAACTGTCAAAACACCATCTGTTAAGGAGTCATAAAACACAAACTGTCATAAAACCATCTGTTAAGGGTCATAAAACACAACCTGTCAAAACACCATCTGTCATGGGGTCATAAAACGCCATCTGTCAAGGGGTCATAAAACACGACCTGTCAGACAGCAACTGTCACCGGGTGGGGGAGGGGGTCATAAAAGTTTGACGAGAGGTGGTCCCATATAACTACTCGTAAGATAGCATTTAAAAACGTTTAAAAATAGATGCATTTGTTTAAAGCAAAGCATTTATTTACTTACCAGACTACAGTTGGGTTCATGTGAAACTGCAAAACACAAGCTTTACAATGATGTATCACACAGTCTGATTGGACTTTGTTTTGATTAAAAATTAAGAAATTTGTACATGCAACTTTACCATTGTGATTCACAGGCCTTGTGGCCTAAAACAGGCTCAACTGTAACTCTTCTCCTTCCTGTTAGGAACAACACACAGTAAAGTCACTCATTTGTCTGTAAAGTACACATACACACCTTTAATTTGATATAAAACAAAAGACAATAGCTTCAGATTTGACTGATATACACAGATTTTTGTACAGGCAATTTACCAAATAATTTACTGGCCTTTTGCAATGACCTCAACAAGGCCGATTTGACCCCTGTTCCCTCGAGCTGTGAGTTACATACAACAATGAGCTTGGGTTCATGTGAAACTGCAAAACACAAGCATTACAATGATGTATCACACAATCTGATTGGACTTTGTTTTAATTAAAAATTAAGAAATTTGTACATGCAACTTTACCATTGTGATTCACAGGCCTTGTGGCCTAAAACAGGCTCAACTGTAACTCTTCTCCTTCCTGTTAGGAACAACACACAGTAAAGTCACTCATATGTCTGTAAAGTACACATACACACCTTTAATTTGATATAAAACAAAAGACAATAGCTTCAGATTTGACTGATATACAAAGATATTTGTACATGCAGTTTACCAAATGATTTACAGGCCTTTTGCAATGACCTCAACAAGGCCGATTTGACCCCTGTTCCATCGAGCTGTGAGTAACATACAACAATGAGCTTGGGTACCCGCGGCATCGTCAAGGTCACCAATACCACGGAGCATCTACGACGCCCCGTTTCCCATATATCGGCCAATGAACTGCCGGGCGCCGTATCTCGGCCGGGGAAGGTCCGAAGGACTCGGGGCCGGGCTCGTCGGAAAGGTCTCGCCCGGGGCTTTCCGACGAGACCGACCGCGGGTCCGTGCGACCCCGGGGGCCCGAGATACTTCCGGTCGAAAATTCGAATTTCGTTACCGCGCTGCTCCGGCGCCCCGGGTCCGGGGCCTTCGCCCTTCGGGTGGGTGGCTCCGCCGCGGGGGGCCTTTCGAACGAGCCCACCCGCGCGTCCCTAGCCCTTTCCGGGGCCGAGATACGGCCGGCCACCGCGGGATTTTCCCACGGCCGTTTCTCGGGCGCCTCGGGTCCGGGGCCTTCGCCCTTCGGGTCGGCGGCTCCGCCCGAGGGGCCCTTTCCGAGGAGCCCTCCCTCGAGTCTCTGGCCCTTTCCCGTGCCGAGATACGGCGGATCGTCGCGGAATTTTCGCTCGTCCGGAGCTCTGGCGCCCCTAGCGTCCGCCTCGGAGGTCGCCCGGACGCGCGGCCGGTCTCGTTCGAAAGGTCCGTCGCGGGGCTTTCCGACGAGCCAGGCCTCGAGTCCGTGCGACCCCGCCCGCCGGAGATACGTCCGGTCGAAGCTCGCGGAGATTCCGACGGCCGTATCTCGGGCGCCCCGGGTCCGGGGCCTTCGCCCTTCGGGTCGGTCGCTCTGCCGGAGGGGGCCTTTCGATCGAGCCGACCCGCGAGCCTCTAGCCCCTTCCCCGGCCGAGATACGGCGGTCTATGCCCGGATTTTCCCACGTCCGTATATCGGGCGCCCCGGATCCGGGGCCTTCGCCCTTCGGGTCGTTCGCTCTGCCGGAGGGGAGCTTTCGAACGAGCCTACCCGCGAGCCTCTAGCCCTTTCCCCGGCCGAGATACGGCGGTCCCTCCCCGGATTTTCCCAGGGGCGCAGCTCGGGCGCCTTTGCTCCGATCGACTCGCCCTTTGGGTCGGTTGCTCCACGCGAGGGGACCTTTCCAACGAGCCAACCCGCTTCTCTCTAACCCTAAGCCCGGGCGAGATACGGCGTACCACCGCCTGACATTTAAACGCCTGTAACTCGGGCGCCTTTGCTCGGATGAACTCGTCCCTCGGGTCGGTTGCTCTACCGGAGCGGCCCATTCCAACGAGCCATCCCGCTTCTCTCTAACCCTAAGCCCGGCCGAGATACGGGGTACCACCGCCTGACCTTTAAACGGCCGTAACTCGGGCGCCTTTGCTCGGATAAACTCGTCCCTCGGGTCGGTTGCTCTACCGGAGCGGCCCTTTCCAACGAGCCAACCCGCTTCTCTCTAACCCTTTCCCCGGCCGAGATACGACCCCGAGAACGGTGGCCCCTCTACCCGACCACAGTGCACCCGAGGCCGGCCTCGGACCCCCGAGGACGGTGGCCCCTCTACCCGACCACAGTGCACCCGAGGCCGGCCTCGGACCCCCGAGGACGGTGGCCCCTCTACCCGCCCACAGTGCACCCGAGGCCGGCCTCGGAACCCGCCACGGCCACCCTGGAGCCCGTACCCGGCGCACCGTTCGGTCCCGGGCACCCACTCTTAAGCACTCCCCCCCGGCCTAAGCTCCATACTCCCGGCCCCTCTGGAGAACCAAACCGTTGGTCAACCCGAAACGATCTCCAACCGTTGGTCAACCCGAAAGTACTTCCAGCAGTTGGTCAACCCGAAAGTTTCTCCAGCCGTTGGTCAACCCCATCGACTTAGGTTCTGGAGCGTTCACTTCTCCAGCCGTTGGTCAACCCCATCGACTTAGGTTCTGGAGCGTTCACTTCTCCAGCCGTTGGTCAACCCCATCGACTTAGGTTCTGGAGCGGCAATAAATACGTAAGATAGCATTTAAAAACGTTTAAAAATAGATGCATTTGTTTAAAGCAAAGCATTTATTTACTTACCAGACTACAGTTGGGTTCATGTGAAACTGCAAAACACAAGCTTTACAATGATGTATCACACAGTCTGATTGGACTTTGTTTTGATTAAAAATTAAGAAATTTGTACATGCAACTTTACCATTGTGATTCACAGGCCTTGTGGCCTAAAACAGGCTCAACTGTAACTCTTCTCCTTCCTGTTAGGAACAACACACAGTAAAGTCACTCATTTGTCTGTAAAGTACACATACACACCTTTAATTTGATATAAAACAAAAGACAATAGCTTCAGATTTGACTGATATACACAGATTTTTGTACAGGCAATTTACCAAATAATTTACTGGCCTTTTGCAATGACCTCAACAAGGCCGATTTGACCCCTGTTCCCTCGAGCTGTGAGTTACATACAACAATGAGCTTGGGTTCATGTGAAACTGCAAAACACAAGCATTACAATGATGTATCACACAATCTGATTGGACTTTGTTTTAATTAAAAATTAAGAAATTTGTACATGCAACTTTACCATTGTGATTCACAGGCCTTGTGGCCTAAAACAGGCTCAACTGTAACTCTTCTCCTTCCTGTTAGGAACAACACACAGTAAAGTCACTCATATGTCTGTAAAGTACACATACACACCTTTAATTTGATATAAAACAAAAGACAATAGCTTCAGATTTGACTGATATACAAAGATATTTGTACATGCAGTTTACCAAATGATTTACAGGCCTTTTGCAATGACCTCAACAAGGCCGATTTGACCCCTGTTCCATCGAGCTGTGAGTAACATACAACAATGAGCTTGGGTACCCGCGGCATCGTCAAGGTCACCAATACCACGGAGCGTCTACGACGCCCCGTTTCCCATATATCGGCCAATGAACTGCCGGGCGCCGTATCTCGGCCGGGGAAGGTCCGAAGGACTCGGGGCCGGGCTCGTCGGAAAGGTCTCGCCCGGGGCTTTCCGACGAGACCGACCGCGGGTCCGTGCGACCCCGGGGGCCCGAGATACTTCCGGTCGAAAATTCGAATTTCGTTACCGCGCTGCTCCGGCGCCCCGGGTCCGGGGCCTTCGCCCTTCGGGTGGGTGGCTCCGCCGCGGGGGGCCTTTCGAACGAGCCCACCCGCGCGTCCCTAGCCCTTTCCGGGGCCGAGATACGGCCGGCCACCGCGGGATTTTCCCACGGCCGTTTCTCGGGCGCCTCGGGTCCGGGGCCTTCGCCCTTCGGGTCGGCGGCTCCGCCCGAGGGGCCCTTTCCGAGGAGCCCTCCCTCGAGTCTCTGGCCCTTTCCCGTGCCGAGATACGGCGGATCGTCGCGGAATTTTCGCTCGTCCGGAGCTCCGGCGCCCCTAGCGTCCGCCTCGGAGGTCGCCCGGACGCGCGGCCGGTCTCGTTCGAAAGGTCCGTCGCGGGGCTTTCCGACGAGCCAGGCCTCGAGTCCGTGCGACCCCGCCCGCCGGAGATACGTCCGGTCGAAGCTCGCGGAGATTCCGACGGCCGTATCTCGGGCGCCCCGGGTCCGGGGCCTTCGCCCTTCGGGTCGGTCGCTCTGCCGGAGGGGGCCTTTCGATCGAGCCGACCCGCGAGCCTCTAGCCCCTTCCCCGGCCGAGATACGGCGGTCTATGCCCGGATTTTCCCACGTCCGTATATCGGGCGCCCCGGATCCGGGGCCTTCGCCCTTCGGGTCGTTCGCTCTGCCGGAGGGGAGCTTTCGAACGAGCCTACCCGCGAGCCTCTAGCCCTTTCCCCGGCCGAGATACGGCGGTCCCTCCCCGGATTTTCCCAGGGGCGCAGCTCGGGCGCCTTTGCTCCGATCGACTCGCCCTTTGGGTCGGTTGCTCCACGCGAGGGGACCTTTCGAACGAGCCAACCCGCGAGCCTCTGGCCCTTTCCCCGGCCGAGATACAATGGTCCCCCCGCGGATTTTCCCACGGCCGCAGCTCGGGCGCCTTTGCTCGGATCGACTCGCCCTTTGGGTCGGTTGCTCCACCGGAGGGGACCTTTCCAACGAGGCGACCCGCGTCTCTCTAACCCCAAGCCCGGCAGAGATACGACGGTCCCTCCGCGGATTTTCCCACGGCCGCAGCTCGGGCGCCTTTGCTCGGATCGACTCGCCCTTTGAGTCGGTTGCTCCACTGGAGGGGACCTTTCCAACGAGCCAACCCGCTTCTCTCTAACCCTAAGCCCGGGCGAGATACGGCGTACCACCGCCTGACATTTAAACGCCTGTAACTCGGGCGCCTTTGCTCGGATGAACTCGTCCCTCGGGTCGGTTGCTCTACCGGAGCGGCCCATTCCAACGAGCCATCCCGCTTCTCTCTAACCCTAAGCCCGGCCGAGATACGGGGTACCACCGCCTGACCTTTAAACGGCCGTAACTCGGGCGCCTTTGCTCGGATAAACTCGTCCCTCGGGTCGGTTGCTCTACCGGAGCGGCCCTTTCCAACGAGCCAACCCGCTTCTCTCTAACCCTTTCCCCGGCCGAGATACGACCCCGAGAACGGTGGCCCCTCTACCCGACCACAGTGCACCCGAGGCCGGCCTCGGACCCCCGAGGACGGTGGCCCCTCTACCCGACCACAGTGCACCCGAGGCCGGCCTCGGACCCCCGAGGACGGTGGCCCCTCTACCCGCCCACAGTGCACCCGAGGCCGGCCTCGGAACCCGCCACGGCCACCCTGGAGCCCGTACCCGGCGCACCGTTCGGTCCCGGGCACCCACTCTTAAGCACTCCCCCCCGGCCTAAGCTCCATACTCCCGGCCCCTCTGGAGAACCAAACCGTTGGTCAACCCGAAACGATCTCCAACCGTTGGTCAACCCGAAAGTACTTCCAGCAGTTGGTCAACCCGAAAGTTTCTCCAGCCGTTGGTCAACCCCATCGACTTAGGTTCTGGAGCGTTCACTTCTCCAGCCGTTGGTCAACCCCATCGACTTAGGTTCTGGAGCGTTCACTTCTCCAGCCGTTGGTCAACCCCATCGACTTAGGTTCTGGAGCGGCAATAAATACGTAAGATAGCATTTAAAAACGTTTAAAAATAGATGCATTTGTTTAAAGCAAAGCATTTATTTACTTACCAGACTACAGTTGGGTTCATGTGAAACTGCAAAACACAAGCTTTACAATGATGTATCACACAGTCTGATTGGACTTTGTTTTGATTAAAAATTAAGAAATTTGTACATGCAACTTTACCATTGTGATTCACAGGCCTTGTGGCCTAAAACAGGCTCAACTGTAACTCTTCTCCTTCCTGTTAGGAACAACACACAGTAAAGTCACTCATTTGTCTGTAAAGTACACATACACACCTTTAATTTGATATAAAACAAAAGACAATAGCTTCAGATTTGACTGATATACACAGATTTTTGTACAGGCAATTTACCAAATAATTTACTGGCCTTTTGCAATGACCTCAACAAGGCCGATTTGACCCCTGTTCCCTCGAGCTGTGAGTTACATACAACAATGAGCTTGGGTTCATGTGAAACTGCAAAACACAAGCATTACAATGATGTATCACACAATCTGATTGGACTTTGTTTTAATTAAAAATTAAGAAATTTGTACATGCAACTTTACCATTGTGATTCACAGGCCTTGTGGCCTAAAACAGGCTCAACTGTAACTCTTCTCCTTCCTGTTAGGAACAACACACAGTAAAGTCACTCATATGTCTGTAAAGTACACATACACACCTTTAATTTGATATAAAACAAAAGACAATAGCTTCAGATTTGACTGATATACAAAGATATTTGTACATGCAGTTTACCAAATGATTTACAGGCCTTTTGCAATGACCTCAACAAGGCCGATTTGACCCCTGTTCCATCGAGCTGTGAGTAACATACAACAATGAGCTTGGGTACCCGCGGCATCGTCAAGGTCACCAATACCACGGAGCGTCTACGACGCCCCGTTTCCCATATATCGGCCAATGAACTGCCGGGCGCCGTATCTCGGCCGGGGAAGGTCCGAAGGACTCGGGGCCGGGCTCGTCGGAAAGGTCTCGCCCGGGGCTTTCCGACGAGACCGACCGCGGGTCCGTGCGACCCCGGGGGCCCGAGATACTTCCGGTCGAAAATTCGAATTTCGTTACCGCGCTGCTCCGGCGCCCCGGGTCCGGGGCCTTCGCCCTTCGGGTGGGTGGCTCCGCCGCGGGGGGCCTTTCGAACGAGCCCACCCGCGCGTCCCTAGCCCTTTCCGGGGCCGAGATACGGCCGGCCACCGCGGGATTTTCCCACGGCCGTTTCTCGGGCGCCTCGGGTCCGGGGCCTTCGCCCTTCGGGTCGGCGGCTCCGCCCGAGGGGCCCTTTCCGAGGAGCCCTCCCTCGAGTCTCTGGCCCTTTCCCGTGCCGAGATACGGCGGATCGTCGCGGAATTTTCGCTCGTCCGGAGCTCCGGCGCCCCTAGCGTCCGCCTCGGAGGTCGCCCGGACGCGCGGCCGGTCTCGTTCGAAAGGTCCGTCGCGGGGCTTTCCGACGAGCCAGGCCTCGAGTCCGTGCGACCCCGCCCGCCGG